>NW_027070083.1:300178-349108 GCF_002906115.3 Quercus suber
TAATTTCTTCATCTCTCATTTTCTGAATTCTCTCTGAGATTGACTCAGCACTTCGAATTGCAACCAAAATCCTGGCATACAAATCTTTTACTGCAGCTCTGGTTTTGTCCAGAGAGAGTTCATCATCTCCTCTGACATCCTGGTTTCTCAGCCGTGAGCATTTTTTCTCATAAATTTTTCGCATGCTGTCTCCAGCCTAAGGACAAAGTAACATGTCAAATACCGAAATTAGATTTGGAAGACATAAGTTTAATTCACCAATTGTTTAGGTTTTTATGGTTTACATTCAAATCATAGTATATATGACAAATGCTGGGAAAAGGACCAACAGTACAGTCATGATAGGATATTTCTGTTCTAACATCAGTAGTTGCAACAATTCTATTTATCTTTGCCAAAGTTATAGCAAACAGTGAAATCAAAATAACAACAATTTGATCTCTAGTCTCTACACATACCAGAACCTTTCAGTAGTTCATCGAAGAGTACTGTATCAAAACCTATCACCTTGCATCAAGTAGCTAGCTGTAGGGTTGGAGATTGTCAACATAAATAGCTTATTGGTAAATGTCGTTTGAGATTTTTTCTTGCAACAAATATTTCTAAAATACACACTTAGGAATTACCCAGTGTAAGTATTGATCGTAAATGTAGCTGAGGACTCCTACTGAAGATAATGCTACAGTATAAAATTTTGCCACTGTTTCAGTCTAAGTCTCTTCTTCTTACATCCTCGGGCAGTTAAATTCCGTCTCTGACATGATTGTGGCTATTCTGATAAATATAGAACTAGTATCATTTAGTGTGCATCGTATTAGCAAAAAATCCTGTCTGGGTAGTATAGATATCTCATTATTATAGCCTATTAAATTTTCCCTCTTGCCTTTAACTATTTTACCTATCCAAAAACAAATAAAAAAATAAAAAATATAGCCTACTAAAAGCAAGGTCTTCTGTGAAATTAAGAAATGTCTGCATTTATTCTCAATTTGGTGTTTGTTATTAGTGTCCAAATTATCTAAGTAGAGGTACTATTAATGTCATTGCCCAAACCTACAAATCCAAAATAAAGATAATAAGATAGCCAAGACTGCTACATATTCACTGACAATCAAGGATGTCAGGCTACCATTTTTCTAGGTGATCTGTTATCCTTATAGCACAAGATAGCAGATAGGAATCCATGTGAAGCTGGACCTAAAGTCACTGGATGACACAAAAGAATCTAAGAAGCAGAAAATTGCACAACTCAAAAGTTAATATCCTAAGCCATAAGTGCCAAACAATCTGTATCCCAATAGAAAAAAAATATATTGCAAAAGCGACCGGCATAACTATATATTGATCTCTTTGCGTTTGTCTATGCTAGACAAAACAGATAAAATTACAATGTCATTGGGAATAAATTATGGAAGTAGGGATGACAGTTTTGAGTGAGGATAATTTACCTTAACTTCTTCATACAGCTTCTTCTCCCAAGCATAAAGTCTTCCTAAGGTTAGTGAATGGCTTCCTGAAGCCATTCCTCCATATTCCTCAAAGAGGTCATTATTAAACTCTGTCCATGTTGAAGAACTTTTGGAAGTGGATGCTACAAGACTCTTGCATGATGAAGGCTTAGATGAAATGGACCGGTTCCATGAGATAGATTGGATGAGTTTTGTTGAGTTCTCTGAATCCATGAGGACAAGTTAAGCATTATGTTTGTACGGTAGGAGTTGACATATGCAGGATTAAAGTAGATGTTCTTAAATAAATTCTGGAAAAAGTTATTCTTAGACCCACATTTGAAAATACTTTACAAAGTATTTATAATCCCAGCTTTCTGATAAAAGAAATGATGCCAGGGTCCAATATTATCAGAAACAAAACAAACTCAAATCTACATATTTACATAATAAATTAAATAGGTCAATTTTATGGAGTTAAGTCGGGAGGGTTACACACAAGCTAAGGCATATCTTCAACATATACATATATATAATCAGACATTCTCTGTTTAAGTCCAAAATAATGGAATTATATTTAAAGCATTTCTTCCTTCGTTAGAATTTTGTTTTCAGAGATCAAATCATTCTCTGCAATTCACAATAGTAGAACAACAAAATAGTACAATTTCTAAGATAAGGAAAAACAAAATTGAAACTTGAAAGGATCATGATTATGGATTAACAAAATTGTGCACTAACTCTATTCACCTCTGCCATTCTATGAGTCTCTTCCTTTTTAGGTATGGCATCGCCACTCCATTGGCAGCATCCACTATTTTGGAACTTATTCTACCGACCCATCTCATGACTTTTTTACTTGCTTTTGGGTCTTTCTTCCTTCCTTCTTTCCTACTTTTGGCTTAGAAAAGAAAAGGGAGGGAGGTGGTCCAGGTGGAGGGGAGAAATTCTTCTAGATAAACCTTTTAGTTAGTTCAAGAAAAATGGGAATCTAGGTTGTTTAGCACATAATGACACTGATATAATTCATGTAAAGGCATAGAAGATTCAACAAGGAAAGAAAAATAAGCAATAAAGTAATACTTCTTACAAAAAGATAAAGAAGAAACAGTGGTGGGAGCGTGGGACTACTACAGAGACAAACAAAAACCCAAAGGAAAAGGCAAGAATTTGAAAGAAATTACTGTCAAGCTATCTGAATTCTGAAGATTTGACTGCAACTGAAATTAATACTACTGCTCTCATGCATACCCAGATAAGCCATGCCAAAGGTGGAATTTTTGGAAATTATAGGAAGAAACAAATTTGCACCTTATATATCCCCTAAACAACATTGCAAATGAACTCAAAAGCTTGGATTGCATGTAAAAATAAGATATACAAGCAAAGGTGACATAGAAGATAGAACCAAAGAATAAAATTGCAAAATTTTCAAAACTTGGGAGTAAAAACCCCCCACCTTATTTTCTTACTAGACCACACTTCAGATTAATTTAAAAACTGTGTTGCAACTCAATCTAGGACCATGCAGAGCTAAAAAGACATAGGAACGACTTTTATTGTCAACAAATATTGAAGTACAAACAAAGACCCACCTTTTATTTCCTCCAAGTTGTTCTGTAGGTGAACTCTATTAGCCTCTAGCATCCTAGAGACATCCTTGCCAGAATTATAAGCCCTGATAAAATGATCCTCAATATCTTTCAGTGCATCCAGTAGCTCCCTCCCTACAACTGGGGTATCAATAACTGTAAGCCCCTTGTGTTCCTTTTGGCTCACATTAGCACTATCCACCACTTTCACCACCTCAACCCCACTGTCATGCTTTTCACCAACATTTTCTTCAGCCACCACCACCTTGGTTTCTTGCTCTTCTCTGTGATCACCTTCCTCTTCTAGCTCTGGAATCCCTTCCTCTTCCCTCACAACCCTTAAATCATCATCTGAGCTCCTTTGGTATCCACCGATAACCTCAGGTCTCACAGTGTCAAAAGGATTAAAGAAATCCCACCCAAAATCTCTCTGTGGTGATGACATTGGTGGTGGCATTTGCATATAAAAGTACCCACATGGCTGCTCTAATCTTCCTCTTTCTGCTGCTGCTTCTTTCTCTTCTTGCTCTTCTTCTTCTCTCTCTTCCTCAGAAGAATCTGAAGAGGTTGAGGACCCACATGACTCACAAGCAATGGCTTCATGTGTGGTGGACTCAGAGGGTCTTTGCTGAAGGAACATGGGGTTGTTTATCACATTCTCGGTTGGTGGAGAAGGAGGGCAAGGTGGTGGAAAAGTGATGAGAAAAGGTGAAGGAGGAGAAGAGTGGCGAGCAACAAAGAGCTCTATAGCTGCAGCTACAGCATAAAGTGCATGACAGTACCTACAATGTGCTTCTGCAAGAGTATATCTTTTCTCCACAGCAAGCTTTAGCTGGCGTTTCCTTTCTCTGCAGATACTAACTACTTCCTCTTCTTCCTCTAGTTTAGAAGCAACACAACCCATCTCTTCTCTTAGTGAAGTTTGGAGGGACTTTCTTTCTGGCTTTCACTTAGGTGTTCGAGTGCGGCTGCTTTTAGAAAAACAGGCTAAAAAGCAAGAAAAGGTGGTTTTTTAGAGGAATCTGTGTATTCTTTTCTGATAAAAAGGAGATGGTTTTTTTTCCCAAATGGAGAATGTGTTTGTCTTAAGTTACAAGTTTAGAGAAATAGATGAGAAAATGTAGCTTTTCGAGGAGTTTTAGAGCAACCCATTTCATTTTTCTGGTAAAGAAAGATGGGGTTTTGTTAGAAATGCACCTCTTTGAGAAGTTTTAGTCCTTTTGGAGCTGCCCATTTCATCCCTTGGCAGGGATAGAGATTCTGCAGAGGTAATATGTTGTAGCAGTATTTTCTCAGAGCCCAAAAAAAAAAAAGAATGATGCCTACTCTTTTTTTTTTTTTTTAAACCTTTTTTCTTTTAATTTTCTGGGTTGCATGTAGTGTTTTGTTTTGTTTTTTTTTTTTAATTAGACATGATTTTTATTCTTTAATAAATTTGGGTGATTTTTTTTTTAATTGCTTGTCATTTTTTATTTATTTTAATTGTGCATCATTTTTTAACAAGAGTATATAAGTAAATTTATATAAACTCACTTTTTCCATTCCTCCACTTTTTTACTCCCAATCAAACAAAAAAGAGGAAAATTAAAATATTTTCTATCATCTCACTTTTCCATCCCTCCATCCAAACACACCCTTAAAGTCTGAAACCAACTAAGCATCGTGAAGTATCATCATTGTCTCCCTCTTCCCGAACGTTTGCTTTATGAGCGGCATGGATTCCATGTTCCAATGATTATGAACCCCAAAAGGGTAACAATCAATTAGGGACTACACCTCATGAACTATGAGGCAAGCTACGTATAAACTGACCTATAAAACAAACCGACTTTAAACCATCGAAGCCCAAGCACGCCTTTACACTTTCTTCCCTCTCTCTAATATCAGAATGCAGAGACGACATTGGTATTGGTATCTGGCAAAAGAGTAAACGTCTGTCCTAGTTGTCGAGTAAACAACCTTCCTTCTTGTATGTAGTAACAATGACAGCAGCCTAACCTTTGGTATTTTATGGTTCCAAAGCTTTACTGATCAGAAGACAACAACATTAACAAGACAAAATCACTTGCGCTACGTCAGATACTAGGAATGACATTGCTAGTCCCTCATATCTTAAAAGCTCTAAATGAAGATTATAAATTTATAATTTGATTTGCGAGCAAATTGTGGAAATGATTAGAGTTTTGCTACATTCTACTTTTGGTTTTGTACAATATGCGCAATGATACACATCCTATAAAAGCTCGGGTATGATCATGCAAATGAATAATTACAGATTTCAAAATATCAATTACAAATACACTCTTCTCTTAATCTTATCTAAGGTACAGAGAGACCAACAATTGAGAGAAGAGTATAAATTCGCTTATTACAGCAGCAGGGGAGTGTACGCCAAGAAATGGGACGATGTCTACCTGCAACCAGCTCTCAACAGCAGATCCCACCACAGCACCAGCCACAAGCCCCCCTAAGGTAATTACAGTAGCTTTCCCTGCAAATATGAACAACACACTCAAATATTTCCACCTAGCGGAAGCATAGAAGAGATAAAAATATGTATTCTCTAAAGCCTTGGCTTGTTTAATAGAAAAGGCTGGAAGAGTGATCTAATCCCCCTCCCTTGTAGTCCAAATCACCAGCCAAATCATTCCTACATCCACAAAATTAAAAAAAATTTCCCTTGCCTTGCTTTAAAAGTGGAACTATCAAAAGCAGTCTTGATTACCTTTTCAATAGCAGGATACCATTTTTTTTCTTTAGCTGTTTCGTTTCTGGACCACCAAACTCAACCAGATCACCATGGCAAAACCAGAACTATGTACAAATCGTACTCCATTTAAGTTCTCAATAGTTTGTCTTCCTTCAGACATTCACATTCCTTCAGAAGCAAATCGATTTTACTTGATTCTTCTTTGTCAACAACAAAGTGACCGTAGAAGAGGTGACAGATATGTTTAAGCTAAATTCACTACCTTAACTAGACTCAACCAAAAATGTAGCTCCAACGCCAGCAACATCAAAATGACAGGTTTTAATACCATAACTTGAAACCTTGCTTTACTAATGGGAGAAGGAAATTCAGATTAACGGCTAGAATTATTTATATAATCAGAACCATAAATCACTTAAAAAACTCTTAATAACTAATGTCCAAGATGACTTAACTAATGATCTGTTGATAGAGGATGGTTTGTCCCCTCCTCCTCATCCCTCTCTATCTTTTCTCTTTCTTCCCAATAATGAAGAACCAACTTAATTTAAACAACCGCAAGACTTCCATAGTTGACTTAAAAACATATTGATAACAATGTAAAGTGAACATGCTACCGGCCATGCAAGAAAGCTCCTTTGAATCCAAATAAAGCCATGCAAGTAGTACCATCAATATAATAAAGCCTTACCTAACTTCACATTTTTTTTGGTCATGAAGTACAAGGAAGCTCCAAAGCTACCAGCCAATATCAGTCCAGGAACATCAGCTCCAGAATATGGAAGGGAAGAGGATGTTGAAGCTCCATTGACATAGGTTAATACCATCAAAGCCCCATACACGCCTGCTTGTATACCTAAATCACCAGTTGATGGTGTGTCAACTGAAATGGGTGAATTCTTCACAGTAGTCTGCAACCACTGAGGCATTGATCCGATGCCAGGAGCATTCACAGGTTTAACATCGGCATAACGGATACTACTATTCACAACTTTTCCCATTCGTCGCTGAGTTAAGCTCCGCATAAGCAACATGTCATATGCAGCCTCAACCTAAAATACATTCAAACCAGTAGTGTAAGGAAATCAAAACTATCAGCAACTTTATTAGGATAAAACTAGCAGAAACAATCAATTCTTTCAAAGCAAAAACACCATTTTGGTCCCTACATTTTAGGGTCACGGTCAATTTGGTCCCTACATTTTAATAGCAGTCAATTTGGTTCTAGTTATTTTTAATTTACAGTCAATTTGATCCCTACGGTTAATTCACTAACGGAAAATGCCTACGTGGCAAATGGTTTGTCCAATTGGCATGTTTAGTGTTAAAATATTAAATCAAATGCTGATGTGTGGCCACATCAACGATTACATGGGGAAAAAAAAAGCCACATCGGCTTTAATATTTTTTTAACCAATTTTTTTTCCTTTTCTTTATTTCTTCTTTGAATATTCTTACAATTTTTTAACTAATTTCATTTTAATTCATTTCTTGGTAACCAAACACTAATCTATAGTCCAACAATCACAGATCATATTCTCAAAAAAAAAAATCATAGCAAATATTATGCCATCAATCAAGAAAGATCAAATTAACTCCATAAGTTTCAGCCAAAATCCCCAAATTCAGACTGAACCCCAAACCTAGATTCACTGCAACACAACCGTGCAGCACCACAGATCCATCATAGAGCAAGGAGATTGGCGATGTTACGTGTATTTCAATACAAGATCGGCAATGGTGTCTTGACTCTTGAGGCATTTCGCAGTGGCGGCATGGCTGCCAGTGGGGCAGATCTGTGGCCACAGACTGGGCACCATGGTGGTTCTATGGTACTTGACGGTTGGGTTCTGGTGAATCTGAGTTTGGAGATGCTGGGTTTCCATACCCATCTTCTTCAAAAACTTGCAATTTTCAGAATTGACTCCTAGACTTTTCCACCATAGAACCATGCAGAAACATTTGGAAAAGTACCACCAAAAAAAAAAAAAAAAAACAGCCACAGCACAAATCCATTAGAAGTAATTAATCTAACTTCTTAAACAACAATAACCTTGAGAATCTTGCACTAGGTCTCTATGAAAATGGGTGCTCTCAGTTCTACCAAAAGAAAAATACCAGACAAAGTTCTCTTTTTAGTGGAATCCCAGATTTCAAAGAATCCATTTAGAATCCCATCAAAATAAAGAAAAACAAATCAGAGTTAAGACACAGATTTTCTTGGTATATTTCTCAGTAACAAGAGTCAATAGGTGAAAGGTCAGAGAAAGAGATGGATTGAGTTCATAATAGGGATGCTGATGACCTGTATTTGGTCGTAGTCATAGATTAGAATTTTATAGTACTTAATATATGTTACTCAGACTTGCATATGTAAGTTGGAGAAACGTTTTTTTTTTTTTTTTTTTTTTTTATTTTTAATTTTTTTTTTTTTTGGTTTTGGGGAGAAATGAAAGGCTGAGTATAGAGTAAAGTGAAGAGAGAGATATAGTTGTACTTGTATTTGCTATGTTGATTTTGCACTTAAATTCATGACCATTTGATTGGGAGAATTATTGTGGGTCAAGTTATTATGAGGTTCTTTCTCTCTATCTAAGAGCATTAGCATTGGAGAATGCTAATGCCATATTTAAGGTCAATTTGACATTTTATGTCTTAAAATTCATTGCATTAGACAATGCTAAACCCAACTATTGCAAAATTTTTGTAATAGTGCTACAGTACAATTCTAAAGTTAGAATGGTACTGTAGCAAGTATTCTAAAAAAATAATAATTTTTTATTCACTTTTAAGACCGAAATTTCTCTCTCCTCTCTCTCATTATTTCAGTTCTCTTCTCTCTCTTCCTTCTCTGTTTCTCATTTGCTCTCTCCTCTCTTCAGACCGAAATTTCTCTCTCTCTTCCTTATGGTTCTGTGGTTGCTTTTTTTTTTTTTTTTTTTTTTTGGCGTGGGTGACAGCGTGGGTCACTGTGGTGGTTGTGGGTTGTGGTTGTGGTTCAAATCGGCGCCGGTGGGCTGTGGGTTATGGGTTATGGGTTTTGGATTTGAGTTGATCTAGGCGTGACAGAGCTGGGTCATGGAAGAGGATCGGGTCGTGGTGGCAGTGTGGGTCTGGGTCGATGATCGGCGTGATGGAGCTGTGTTGATTTTGGGTTTGGGATCGGCGTGGATTGGCGGAGATCGAAGATCGTGGTGGCGGTGTGGGTCTGGGTCGATGATCGGCGTGACGGAGCTGTGTTGATTTTGGGTTTGGGATCGGCGTGGATTGGCGGAGATCGGAGATCGTGTTGGTGGTGTGGGTCTGGGTCGATGATCGGGTCATGGAAGAGGATCGGGTCGTGGTGGCGGTGGCTCCGGTGATTATTATTTTTGAATGGGTTTGCTCCGGTGGGTTTCAAATCGGCGATTGTTGTTGATGGGTTTGCTCCGGTGGTTGTTGATGGGTTAAGGTGTTGCTAGAGGTTGAGGGAGAAGGAGAGGAAAAAAAACTGTTGGAAATGGCAGGAAACGTGAGTCTGAAAAAAAAAAAAAAAAAAAAAACAGTTATAAAGAAATAGTAAAGAAAGATTAAAAATAATATTTTAATAAAAATAGAGTTTTGAGATGTAGGAGGTANTATATATATATATATATATAAATAATTTAGGAAAGGAAAAAAATTGGTACAAAAATAAATATTTTTAAAAGAAGATATGGCTTTTTTTTTCCAAGTAATCGCTGATGTGGCAACTAAAAATTAGACACATCAGCATCTGATTTAATATTTTAATACTAAACATGCCAACTAGACAAACTGTTTGTCATGTAGGCATTTTCCGTTAGTGAATTAACCGTAGGAATCAAATTGACTGCAAATTGAAAATAACAGGGACCAAATTGACTGCTACCAAAATGTAAGGACCAAATTGACCATAACCTTAAAATATAGGACCAAAATGATATTTTCGCCTTCTTTCAATAATTAATAAATAACAGAAAGTCAGAAACTAAACATCGACCTACAATATACACCACCAAATGGGTGTAATGTAACCTTCTGAATTAAGCGTGAAATTGAATAAATTAGACACATCTATAACCAGAATCATACTTACTATAATAACATCAATATTAAGAACCTTCCAAATTATAAGGTGAGTATCTATTTTACAAACAACACTGCACATCACATCCACAAAAGTACAATGTCTTCTACGACAAGCCACTGGCCTTGCACACTAAAAAAGAACACAACCATTATACTTTTTTCACATTTGCATGACTCTTCTTCCAATCTTGTGGTCTAAAATCTTTAGCAATTGTCCAATCAATCCACCTATAATCAAGTACAAAATCTAAGACAAACTTACCACAATTGAAATATATATAAACACAAACACACACACACACACACACACACACAGGCACAAAACATATTAAGACACTTAAAAAATAAGGAGAAATTTTGTAATAATGCGAAGATAACATAAACAAAATGGAAAGTTGTATTTTCATCCTTGTATTTTAGAGAAATGCTATATCCACAACATTTTCACAACAAATCCTAAGTGGTGGGTTGCTATTGGCTGTTATGGGTCTCCAAAAAAGTAACTTAAGTTGTAAATTCAAATTAGAACTAATAACAACTTACCACATATGATTTGTTGTAAAAATGTTATGGACGTAGCACTCCACTATATTTTATGGGCAGTTTCAAATCAAACACCAAAGTTTAAGAACATTACAAATTAAACCCCATAATTTCGTTAGTTCCAAATCAATCCTATAAAATTTGAATTGAAGCAAGTGAAACTATAAGATACTCCTAAATAGGGGCAGCAATTCATGTTCACATGTCGTGTCAAATCATGGATATTCAACTATACAAGCCAACAACAAACTCCACACGTAGCACTCCTCTATATTTTATGGGCAGTTTCAAATCAAACACCAAAGTTTAAGAACATTACAAATTAAACCCCATAATTTCATTGGTTCCAAATCAATCCTATAAAATTTGAATTGAAACAAGTGAAACTATAAGATACTCCTAAATAGGGCAGCGATTCATGTTCACATGTCGTGTCAAATCTTGGATATTCAACTATACAGGCCAACAACAAACACCACACGTAGCACTCCTCTATATTTTTATGGGCAGTTTCAAATCAAACACCAAAGTTTAAGAACATTACAAATTAAACCCCATAATTTCATTAGTTCCAAATCAATCCTATAAAATTTGAATTGAAACAAGTGAAACTATAAGATACTCCTAAATAGGGGTAGCAATTCATGTTCACATGTTGCGTTCATGTCATGTCAAATCATGGATATTCAACTATACAGGCCAACAACAAACACCACACGTTTACTAATCCCTCGACCCTAACACGACCGGCTCAAATAACCCATTTAATAAAACCTTTCTTTGTTTACTTTGAAACTTGAATTTGTTCATGTCCGTGTCGAATCATAAGTATTCAACTATATAGGCCAACACAAACACGACACATAAACTAATCCTTCATCCCAACACAACCGACTTGAATAACCCATCTAATAAAAACTTTTTCTTTGTTTAATTTGAAACTTGAATTCCAAACTAAAATGTAAATTGAGCTAAAGAAAATTAATAACAATATAATGAAATTAACAACTAGTGCTAAAGATGTTTATAATGATTAGTACTACAAACAACTCATATATCAAATTTATTAGACCCTTCAAACTTAAGCTCAAAAACAATAATTCAAAGCTCAAAAATCCAAAATTGAAAAAAAATCAAAATCAAAAGGAGAAGAGGACCTGAGCAATCGCATCCTGGTCATCCTTACAAGAAGCGACCACGGAGTTTTTGGCGCGAAGTATATCGTCGAAGGAAGCTCCATCGGAGACTCCGAGGAGCTTGAGTGCATTTTCAACGGACATCTCGTAGGGAGCTGAGTCGTCGGCTCTCGAGCCGGCTTGGAGAACCGGCGGAGCGGCTATGAATGTGCTCCGGGCCGACGAGAATGGGCCGGGCCACGGCCACGGTTGGTTCTTCTTGGTGGTGGTGTGGCGGCGGCGGGAGATGTGGGGCGGTGGGCCGGGTTTGCGAGATGTGGGTCGAGGGTAAGGTGACCCGGATGTGAAGCGGGTGGGTCGGACTGAGAGTGTGGCATCCATTTTTTTTTTTTTTGGTTTTGGGGAGAAATGAAAGGCTGAGTATAGAGTAAAGTGAAGAGAGAGATATAGTTGTACTTGTATTTGCTATGTTGATTTTGCACTTAAATTCATGACCATTTGATTGGGAGAATTATTGTGGGTCAAGTTATTATGAGGTTCTTTCTCTCTATCTAAGAGCATTAGCATTGGAGAATGCTAATGCCATATTTAAGGTCAATTTGACATTTTATGTCTTAAAATTCATTGCATAGACAATGCTAAACCCAACTATTGCAAAATTTTTTGTAATAGTCTACAGTACAATTCTAAAGTTAGAATGGTACTGTAGCAAGTATTCTAAAAAAATAATAATTTTTTATTCACTTTTAAGACCGAAATTTCTCTCTCCTCTCTCTCATTATTTCAGTTCTCTTCTCTCTCTTCCTTCTTTGTTTCTCATTTGCTCTCTCCTCTCTTCAGACCGAAATTTCTCTCTCTCTTCCTTATGGTTCTGTGGTTGCTTTTTTTTTTTTTTTTTTTTTTTGGCGTGGGTGACAGCGTGGGTCACTGTGGTGGTTGTGGGTTGTGGTTGTGGTTCAAATCGGCGCCGGTGGGCTGTGGGTTATGGGTTATGGGTTTTGGATTTGAGTTGATCTAGGCGTGACAGAGCTGGGTCATGGAAGAGGATCGGGTCGTGGTGGCAGTGTGGGTCTGGGTCGATGATCGGCGTGATGGAGCTGTGTTGATTTTGGGTTTGGGATCGGCGTGGATTGGCGGAGATCGAAGATCGTGGTGGCGGTGTGGGTCTGGGTCGATGATCGGCGTGACGGAGCTGTGTTGATTTTGGGTTTGGGATCGGCGTGGATTGGCGGAGATCGGAGATCGTGTTGGTGGTGTGGGTCTGGGTCGATGATCGGGTCATGGAAGAGGATCGGGTCGAAATAGAGTTTTGGGATGTAGGAAGTATTGTAAAATTGGATGGTATAATGATAAAGTGAGGTTTTGGAATGGTAAAATAGAGTAGCATTAGCATTTTTCAATGCTAATGCTCTAATAGCTTTAAAACTCAACGTACAAGTTATAACCTTCCCAACAAATAAATAAATAAATAAATAGTGAGTTCTAATTAACTCAATTAGTAAAGTTTTTGATGGTTGAATAAAAGATATAAGATTCAATCATTGCCTACACCAAAAACTGATTGATGTCTTGGTCTGATGATAAAGAGTTATCATTGAGAGCGGACGCTATAAGTTGAAACTCTCTTAAAAAAAAAAAAAAACTCAACTTATAATTTTTTTTTTCCATCATCCATCTAAGAGGTTAAAGATCCAAATTCATCTCCTTATCTCCTTAGTTGTAATTATTGAATTTATAAAAAAAATTATTTATTTTTTAAAAGTTTTATAGTTATAATAAGGGAGGAGTGACATGAGCACCAAATTGTTAAAATATTGAAAAAAATTAAGTTGAGTACAATTTTTTATTATATAGTTAAAAAAAAATTGAAAAAAAAATGATCAATTTTATTATAAAAGGTTTATAAATTGATATAGTAATGAATTAAATAAAATTTTATTTTGTATTTAAAAGTTCACACATTGATTTATAAGATTTTATATAATAAAATTTAATTCTTACTAACTCTAATATCAAATTATCAATTGTTTTTTGGAAATTTCCTTCGGCTTAATATGAGGCAACAAAATGGGATGGTTCATATGACTATTTAATAAGTCATGTAATTATAAAAGCAATTGGATAAATTATAGAAGACCATTTGAACAATTGTTGGTGGAACTATCTTTTTATTTATTTTTCCGAATATATAAATCCTCTAATTTTTTTTTTTGGAGAAGAAATAAATCCTCTTACTTGATGGTCCAAGTTTTCTAGTTTGAACAAACATCTTTGACCTATCACATACTAATTCAAGGCATCAATGTATATTTGCAGTCAACTAATTTGCTTAAAAGTGAGACCCACATAAAAATGAAGTTAATAATTAAGCTGACTTAGGCTTATTTAAGGTGAAATAAGATTTTAAAAAGAGAGGATCTTCATCTCACCATAAAATAACTAAGCAGTACTTTTGTATTTTTTATTATATGATATTTTTAATAATTATAGTTTATGCTAACTATTTATTAGTTGTGTGTCTATTAAAAGTACATAAGTAGTCTTATGCATCGTCACTCTATCATTTCTAAGAAATTCCAAAAAAAATGTGTCTTTCACCTTATTTTCTTTATAAATTATACTAGAGTAGTTACAATTTACAAATTTGTATGTTTAAATATTATAAATTAATATGTAAAATTTTAAATATTAAATATAAAGTTCAAAAAAAAAATATTCATTCTCAAAAAAAAAAAAATTGTTAAAATATTTATATTATATTATTGATGTGATACCAATCATATTAATTATCAAATAAATTTATAAATATTTTGTAATAAATTAACAATTTCCTTTCTTCATTGTCATCATCTTTTATTTGGCGCTGTTCAATAATTATTGGAGATCAATTATAGCCCCACAAGTTAAAATGTTTCTTCTTCAATTATCAAATTTTGGAAGGTGGGTACACGCCACACATGTCTTCGTCTGTGAGGAAGTATCAATGTTAATTGACCACATCTTGATTTGAATTTTTTTTTTTTTGGGTTGTGTGTGTGTGTGTGTGTGGAGAAACTTGATTTGAAAATTTGATTAGTGTATATCATATCATACTAGTTTATAGTCCACCTTATCAAAAAAGGGGAAAAAAAAAAAAAGTTTATAATGCAGTTTATAGTCTGTTCGTACGCACAGCAGCACGAATACAATTAATACCAATTATTGTTAATATACACGCATATATAATAGAGTACGTTTCTACCTAGTAAATATTTTACATATTTATAATATTACATAAATTACTTATAAATTTGAATTATTTTTAATTACACAAAAAATGGCTCATAGAAGTAAAATCACAGAAACTTTTTTTATTTTATTTTATTTTATATATAGAGTTGGATATATAATTAGGTGTTCGATGGTTTATTATTGTGGGGGAGTTTTTTGCTCTAAGGAAACTCATGAGTACTCCTTAGGCAATTTTTGCTCTTTGTCTCACATTGGAAGAGTTTCCTTCCTCCTAGCACTTTATAAGACATGAACCAATGGTATTAGATTACCACTAGTTTGATTATTGTGGGAGAGTTTTTTGCTCTAAGGAAACTCATGAGTACTCCTTAGGATCCTTTTATTGTGGGGGAGTTTTTTGCTCTAAGGAAACTCATGAGTATTCCTTAGGCAATTTTTGCTCTTTGTCCCACATTGGAAGGGTTTCCTTCCTCCTAGCACTTTATAAGACATGACTAATAGCATTAGAGTACCACTAGTTTGGTTAACTCATGAGTACTCCTTAGGCAATTTTTGCTCTTTGTCCCCTTCCTCTTAGCACTTTATAAGGAAACTCATGAGTTTCTTTAGAGCAAAAAACTCCTCCACAATTATATTGAACTTCTTGTTTTTTTACACTGAATTGACTCATTTTACATAAAATGAAATTTTTTTTTTTTTTTGAGAATGTAAAATGAAAAAACTTAAATGGGACATGCAGTACAAAATTAGACTCTAATTGAAATCTAATTTAATTTTCTTTCTACTTTAGCTTTAGCTTTATATGTGTATATATATATATATATATCATATTTATAGCATGGAAGTCAGAATTAAACTTTTTTTCTTTCTATTTTTATGAATAATCATCTACAGTAATAAAATATTGCTATAATCAAATAACCTCGCTGTCATACATCGTATTCCGGTACATTACGAAACATACAAGTGATGCAAGGCAAACTTGCTCAATTGACCATTCGATGTGTAAGACACTCGAGATTAAACAAATACAGACTTACAAGTTACAACAAATATCATGTGTGCAATATATTTATTAATACCATAATTTTTTAATATATTATTGTAAAAACTTATATTGTGTGTGGTTGAATAATAATATGAACAGTGTACTAGCAAAAAAAAAAAAAAAAAAAAAAAAACACCAACAATGGACCATTGCGCTCTCAAATCTCAACCTTGAAGTCCTCGGTCATCACATTTGTTTTGTTTTTGTTTTTTATTTTTATTGTTGTTTATGTTGAGCTTTGTTTTGGTTACTCAGAGAATAAGTTAGATAGAAATAAAGAGGTAAGATTTATCAGTTATCAAAAACTAGCACAATGGTTGAACCCAATTTCAATATTTTATAATTTTAACTGAAATTGTGTTTTGAAAACATAATTTCAAATAAAGCATGTACAAAATGTTCATTAGCAATTGTGTAACAAGATTTTTTTAAAGAGTTTAGCTTTGAAATTGGGTCTAGTGTCTAGTTGCATTAGACCCATCACGATATTGACATGTGTCCAAAAATAGATGCGTGTTACCATCTTGTTCTAGTGCTACTTGACACCAAACCCAATCCATACCATTTTCCAAAATAAAATTGAATTTAAAAGTTACTTTGGATTGGCTCAATTGGTAGTTTTTTTTTTTTTTTTTTTGTTTACTTGAATAAGGGATATGAAATCAAAAACCAAGTAAACTAAACAAACCAAAAATAAACTCACCTAGCTAGCCACCATCACTGGTTTAACATACAAAATTATGATTTGAGCAACAACTTTTACTACCATCAATAGTATGTCAAGTTAAAAAAAAAAAAAAAAAAACCAATAGTATGTCAATTTCTCAATTGTGAAAATGTTTGTTTCTTTATATTTATTGATGAACAGAATATTAAAAAATAATAATAATAACCACAGAATTAGAGACCGGTGTCTCTCGCTAGACTAGCGTGTCCTCACACTGGCTACACAATGTACAGTACTTGCTTTGTGGCTTTAAGACTCCGACCCCAACTCAAAAAAAATCTCCCCAATACTTCTGTTTACTATAACTGTCAAAACGAACAAAGAAAACCAGTTTCCTTTTGGCTTTGCTGGTCTTTAACTATAAAAGCCGGGAAAGGAAACTGAATAGTCGTTTAAAGCCGTTGGCTGACACCACAAGTAACAATGTTGGCTTGTTCTTGGAGTGTCACTTCACTTGCACCATACTTGTCTAACAAGAGATATGGAACTGGATTTAGTTGTAAAGCTATTGATCTTCAAAGCCATGCAAATGGAGACCAAGACAATGAGATAAAGAAGAAGAAGAAGAAAAAGAAGAAGGTAGTCATTGTTGGCTCTGGCTGGGCTGGCCTTGGTGCTGCTCATCACCTCTGCAACCAGGTCATCTCTCTATCTCTCTCTTTGCCCTTTTGTTTGTTTATTTTATGATATATTTTTGGTGTAGATTGTTTCTTAACGATTTCATTAGTAACTTGTATTTTAAGGATTAGTTTGATAAATTATGATTTTTTAACATTTTAACCAGTGCTCTTATACCATGTTAAATTATGGATTGTTGTTCTAAAAGTTTAAGCTATTAGGAAATGATGAATTTAATTATTTAACCATTATTCTAACATGATTTACTTACAGGGTTTTGATGTTACTGTTCTTGAAGGCAGTCCAGAAGATGTTGGTATACGTGGTAATGAAACTTGTTTTCCATTTGAGTTTAATGGAAATGGGAAATCTGGGATTTGCTGATGCCAAGAATTATCGAACCCAAATTGTATACACAGATTTAAAACTAAATATGATAATTTTACCATTGGTATTGCCCTTAATTGATCAAAATGGCTTCAAGAAAATGATTTTGTTGTAATTTGAACCTCAATATATATCCTGTTGTCTATAGCTATATCATTGCTGAACACTCCTAATATACTAAGAAGGTTTTACAAGCAAATAGGGGTACCTCTAGACTCCTAATGGTCATGTCCAATTTTGGGTGAAAGTAGATTGGCTGATTTGGATTTTTTTTTAAGGCCAAACTGTAATTTTGGTCTCTCTACATTTGTCATATCTTCAATTTTATCCTTATACAATAAATTGTATTAATCTCATGCTCCAACTTTCAAAATCAAAGTCCCTAAACTATTACTTGGGTCATTCATATGTCAAATTTTGACATCAAGTAAATTCCATCACTTAATTTTAAAGATCAAGTCAAATTTATTGTTAGAACTTGACTTGATTTAGGAAAAAAATTGACTTGATTTAAAAAAGTTGAGAGATGAAATTGACAAAATTAAATCTAGGAGGAGAGAATTGAAATTACAGGCATTGTTGGAGCACCAAAAGTGTAGTTTGGTCTCTCTCTCTCTCTCTCACTCTGACTTTAAAATTATGTTCAAATGTATGTTTTGTATGAGGTCATATGATAATGAAATTGGATTCTACTTTGCAGGTTATTGGTATCCTCACCGAAACATATTTAACCTTGTTGATGAACTGGGAATCAAGCCATTCACAAACTGGATAAAATCTGCACAGTATTCAGGAGAGGGGTTAGAGGTAATCACTAGCTTTCTTTTCTCTTGTTGTTTGAAGGAGATTTGATATGCAGATTTTAATCCCATAGTTCCTATTTTATTGCATCAGTAAACTCAATTTTCTGTTATGATGTTTTCTCTAGGAACCTTTTTTTGTAGTAGAATGGTGTTAAAATTTAATAATATATTGGTTCTCATCAAGAGTCACATTGAGTTCTAGGTAAATGGCTTTTAAATTCTTTTAACAATACCAAGGCCATCCTGCAGGTTGAATTTCCCATATTCCAAGATCTGCCTCAATTGCCAACTCCATTGGGAACCTTATACCATAGTCAAGTATGCTTCACATTGTATCCACTTTATTATTATTTTTGATTAGCAATAAAAGTATATTTATCATTGTCTATATTAATAATTGTTACATTGTGCAGTTTGCTCGGCTCCCATTGTTTGATAGGTTAACATCACTTCCTTTATTGGCTGCAGGTACAGCCTACTTTTAAAAATCTAGATTTTTCTTTTTATTGAGTAATGAATTTACTGACTACAAGAGCAAAGTGAACCCTCATGATTTGAATCATCATGTTATGGTGGGATGTCACCACTACTTTTTCCTTTCTCTCCTCTTTTTTCAACATGGAGTGGAAGCCCATTGCTGATAAAATAAGACGTTATCACTCTTGGTTTCTCTATCTTACTGCAGTAGAACCACACTATTAATTTGTCTTTCAAAAAGTAATAAGTACTCACACTGCAGTAGAACCACACTATTAATTTGTCTTTCAAAAAGTAATAAGTACTCACACATCAAGTTGTCCATCCAGTATAGAAGTACAGTCAGTGCATGTGAGGACTTTAGTGTCCTCCATCAACCTCTATTACATCTGGACAACATCTTCAAGTATATATATAGTATATATAATTATAATTATAATTACTTATCTATTTAAGATTATTTTGAAACTCAATGGTGTATTTGCACTTCTTCTGTGAGTTCCTTCAGGATAGGTCAGTAACATGGCATATGTTACAGTTGAAAAATTCTCTCTCTAAATCCTTAGACAATATTTTTATTTATTTATAATTAATATATCTATATTTACATTTCATCCCTTTAAACTTGTGATTTAATTCATACCATGCTGGTCTCAAGATTTAAGTTACATATTTGCAATTAAATAGGCAAACTGCATAAAAAAGGTTAAAAGGCTGTTTTTCATTACTTGTTATTTTCTTTCACTCATCCACTCATCTGCACCTTTTGTTTGCAGTAGTTGACTTTGACAACACTGACACAGCCTGGAGAAAATATGATTCAAGTAAGGATCCCCCATCTTCATATGATTAGCTGTTATCATCAATGAATAAAATCAACAATGAATGTTGAAGTGTCTTATATAGATTTAACTGTTAGTTACTGCAAGGGAGCTTTTTAAACAGTTTGGCTTCTCAGAAAGGCTTTATCGGGATGTTTTTGGTCCATTGCTTCAAGTGGGTTTGTTTGCTCCAGCAGAGCAATGTAGTGCTGCAGCAACTTTGGGGGTGCTAGTCTACGTCCTCTCCCACCAGGTTTGAGGGGTTGAGCTCTTTACTAGAATGCATAAGATTCTGCACAAATCTCTTAAACCAATTGTGTACATATCAGATTAGGTTAGGTTGTGCAGTAGCATTATATCTTGATATTTGATAGTGAGAGTTGTGATACCCACAATATAAAGAAAAAGAATACACCTAATGAAAAGAAAAGAATCAATTATTCCTTCAATCAAAGTATAAAACTTAAGTACTTATACCAGGAAAACATCTATTACCTATCTGAAGTTTTTCAATGGCAAATCTTATTAAGACTGAATATGGTGTCAGATCCTTTTCTCCCTTAATTCCGTAGGGGCAAGAAATAATAATATTGCACCATCTAGGATTACTTTATGTTCCACCATAAGAACACTGCAACAGTGTATGGCATCAATTATTAACTAAGTAAAATTGTTAAGAGGAAATGAGTGGAAACAGTGATAAGATGATGCGCTGCATGCATGTTCTAGAGCGATGTCTATATATTCTGTCAATTCTTTTATTTGTTGGTGATTATGTTAATTATTCAGCCACCAAAATATTTGTAAACTTTCAACATGGGATAAGTCAAAAATCACAAATCCACTTCCTTCCATATCAAAATCTACCCAACATCTTTTAACAAATATTACCTGACAATATGCAACAAATGAGGATAAGATTACCATTGGACCACAAAGTAATTTTCAAGGCTACTTTACAGTAATTTTATCAAGAATGAATCCATAGACTTGCAGGTGCTGATGTTAATGGACAACTTGTAAGTTAAAATTATCTGCAACTGTCCTTGGATATGTGTTATATGACCCATGAAACTTGAGGACATTGCAACAATAAATCTCCTCAAAAAAAAGTTTGCCATGAAAAATATCATGGAAAAATAATGAGGGTATACTCAGCCTAACACATTTTTCTAGTCATATTAATACTGTTAAATTTTTTGTAAACCATAATAATTATGTGAACTGCATGAAGAACACAATGCAAACATCCTTTCTTCTGCATTGTTCAGTAATATTTTCTATTGTATTGTGCATTTTCTTAAGCTGAAACTATATTCTTTTCTATGTGGATGGATGTAGAAAGATTTTGATATGGTATATTGTCGTGGGACAGTGAAAGAAAAGATCTTTGAGCCATGGATTGACTTCATGAGGACTAAAGGTTGTGAAATTCTGGAGGGTAGAAGAGTGACAGATTTTTCCTTTAATGAGGAAACAAGTTGTATTTCAGAAGTAATTTGTGGCAGAGAGTTGTATAATGCTGATGCAGTTATATTGGCAGTTGGAATCTCCAGGCTCCAGGAACTTATCAAGAATAGGTGTGCTGTTTTTTCAGCAATTTGTACATTAACTTTATTGTCTTTATTAACTTGAAATGGTTCAGCTATTTGAATTCAAGTTTTAGCTTGTTATGGCATATTTCAATGCTCCATATTTTTGCAAAGAAGTGGTGAACAGTATTACAGTCAGACTATATCTAGACCAATTTTTCTAATCATCCTACAAGACACAAATTGGGATACTGCTTTAGTTAGTTCTGTTCTACTTTAAAATATTAAGCAGAATGTTAACAGCTTTAGAGTCAACCTGTTCTTGCTGTCCTTTTTTAACTGGCAATTGAGTTCTGTATAGTGCAGTATTACGTACAAAGGAGGAGTTTCTGAAGGTTTTAAACTTGGCTAGCATTGATGTAGTTACTGTTAAGCTTCACCTCGATAGGAAGGTGAGTATGGGGAAGTTTCTCTTTTGAACCTTTACTTTCTTATTGCTATGTAAATTGTTGTCCTTATGTTACAGATGATTGCCTAGAGATGATAGGTTAAGGCTGTGTTTGTTTCGTGTAAAACGTTTTCTGGAAAATACATATTTTCCGGAAATGCTATTTTCCGGAAAAGGAAAATATTTTTAAGTGTTTGGTTAAATTATGAAAATTGTTGTGGAAAATATTGTTACCTATGGCAACCCAAACTTATTATGTATTTCGATTCTTAAAATTTTTTCCCTATGTTTTATTTTTCTAGTTATGCTGAACTCTTGAATTCGCCATGGTTATCAATACCGCATCTCCACGTGCAAATATGGCTGGTTGTTGATAAACTAAGCCAGAGGTTGAAATGTAAAAGTGTCTGCTCAAAGTCAACAGTTTGACTACTCAGCTGACGACCTCAAATAGCAACTTGATAGATAAGGAAAAATATGTCCTTCCAAATTCCAAATAATAAAAATGTAGGAAAACAATAAGGTTGGGTAAAATTGATTTTACAACAAAAGATGTGTTATTTTTCTGAAAGAGAAGGGTGTTTTCAGTTTGATATTTGGACTAGAGCTTATTTTAAGTGAAAACTCTACATTTGTCTTATAAAAAAAAAAAAAAAATGAGAACTCTACATTTGTGCAGGTTAAAATCCCAAATGCTAGTAATGTTTGCTCTGGATTTGATGATTCATTTGGCTGGACTCTTTTTGACTTGAACGTAATTCATGATGAGCACAAAGATGATCCAGTAACAGTCATACAAGCTGATTTTGTGAGTTTCACATTATTTTTTTCCTTATCCTAATTAATCAAGGATTAAACTCTTACATCAGAAATGAAGGTTCCTAATCTTTTTGTCTCGATATCTTGTGTGTAGTATCATTCCAATGAATTCTTGCCATTGAAGGATGAGGATATAGTTGCAAAAGTTATGTCATACCTTTCAAAGTGCATCAAGGACTTCGAGTCTGCTTCTGTGGTGGATAAGGAGATAGGAAGATTTCCACAATCTTTGACTCACTTTTTTCCAGGTAATTTATGGGCTTGTTATTTTTATAAATTACTAGTATAGTTGGTGGACAAAAAACTTGATTCTACTACCTCTCTATGATGTATCAGGACTATTATTGAGCATTTTTTTTAATAATCTTCTATTTAGAAAACTAAAAATCTCTAAGAAATTATCTAAGTAAGAGTGATCTAAGAGTACTTTTGTTCACAGATTGCTTTTACTTCATATGCGTTTAACATCATATCCTTTTTCTTTCTTTCTTTGCTTGTTCTTTACGTAGGTTCATACAAGTACATGATGCGTGGAGCTACATCTTTCTCGAATGTATTCATGGCTGGAGACTGGATTATAAACCGACATGGTTCCTGGTCACAGGTTAGCTTTCAACTATTCCCTTCCCTTTACTCATTTGAGTGAAAATTATAAACCAAATGAAAATATTTTATGACAAATGTCATTGACAGGAGAAATCTTATGTCACGGGGCTTGAAACTGCCAACCGGGTAGTAGACTATCTTGAAGAAGGAAGCTTTGCTAAAATAATACCAGTAGAGGAAGATGAACCTCACATTGAAGCGCTTCGCAACCTGAACAGGCGCTTCAATGAGTTTAAAGACCAAGTTCCATTGTCCAATTTTTTCCTCCAGTGAACCTGTAATTGAGTTATTTGCTATGTTTTAGAGCATGTGCTTCTTTTTCATAATGTTTACAAGGATGCTTCTGCATGCCCATTTCGATTAGCTTTAGGGAGTGTTTGGTTTGATGTAATGCTACATAACGCCATAATATTACATTATTGTAATCTTATATTAATGTAATTTTAATAAAAGAATATAACATTACATTGTTTAAGAAAGTGATGAAATTAAGATGGTTTGATATATTTTATAATTTTAAATTATGGTAATGTTAGAAAAAATAAAATAAACCAAAAACTTTAATGTCATATCATCGTAATGTGAATCACATCAATGACACGTTACACCCAAATTTGTCTAAAAAGCTAGTTGAAACTTACATAACCCTAGCTGCAATCTTGAAGTTGCAATTTTGAAGAGAGCTCTTTCTCTGAAAGTGTCAACACAAACATTTGTTTATTTCAATGGAAAGTATGATCCATTACCAGCACTGTTTCATGTGTGACATTCACATCAAGCAGTAAAAAAATTTGACTAAAAGGGGACTAATTCTAAATCCCTTGTAAATTGTAATCTATGAAAATAACCTCTTCTTATAATAATGTTCCAATTTATGATATCTTTGGTGGACAAATTAAGCTCACTGTATAGAGCATATATAGTCAAGAATGAAGCATATTCCCTTTGTGAAAATATCAGGACTTTGGTGACAATCTTTTTATCTTTCACTGTTATTTATTCAAGTGGTTGGCTAGTGTCTCAGTCTAGTCCCAATCATACAAGTAATTGAGTAAAAACAAAATGATATCTGTCTCAGTAATTTTGGACCGTCCGACCCTAAATAAATAAATACAATACCAACTTCTTCTTTTTTGTTGTCAATAATTACAATACCAAAAAAATCATAATGTTACAAAAATCCGGAAGCTGCAGTGGACCCCCAACCACCACTCTAGCAATGAATACAAAATCTAAAATTTTCCAATATAGTGACATACCATCCAACAATTGTAGATTAGTAATTACAAACACACTTGATGGGTCTTGAACCCACAGCCTCACCATCCTTCTTGCTCTTACAAGCAGAGGAGGTGTCATAATAGCTAGAGCTTATTGGCAAGACTTCTAGATTCTATACAAAGATAGCCCACCAATGCTTACTTAAAATATGAATAGTAAAGAAAACTGAAAGGTTATTGCTTAATTTTTTATGTTTTGATTTTGAAGAAAACGTTCATGGTCCATAGAAATAAAGAGTGGGATAAGTTTGTAACTTGTTGAAATAATCTATCATAGAGTTCCTGTTGCCTTAAGCCTAACACAACAGAAAAAGTATCTAATTCCATATGAAACTTCCTGGTAACTGCACATACATCAATTTGATCTTGTGTGTTATAATGACGTCATTTCACCTGACAGATAAATCCAGATTCCAAACCTTCCTTTTATTGGTAAGATAGATGGCCCTCATTGGATCTTAACTCTTAAAAACTTACAATCTCACCCTCCATTCTATTAATGCAGGAAGAGGAAGTACCATCTCATTAGCAACTCTATATTCAAATTTTTCCATAAAAACATTGTACCATGCCTTCTAGACAGCCCAATTTTTCATCACGCCAAAAGATGCTTTAAATTATATAGAATGAATAAGAACAAAGTTGAATACCTCTCCTGTAAATTGCACAGTTGTGTACTTGTTGTCAATTCCAGATGTTCCTTCAAAAACCTGACGATTGAGAACTAAATAAGCAAAAGTATAAGGTAAAAATATCATTCTCTATGAACAATAGTACTACAATAGAGTTACAATTGCAAGGAAATTAAAGACGTATGAATTACACTTATAAGAGAAAGCATAGAGGCCCATCATCACAATGCGAACGACGTCCAATTTTATAAACTGTGCAAATAATGTCAATTATGGGTAACTCACAACCATGTGGAGCAAAAAAATAAAGATTTTCAAACAATCACCTGAACAACAGCCTTTTCTCCATCAACTTCTAGGACTTGACCACGTCTCATGGATCCATCTCCTAAACGAATATTGACGATCTCTTGATATTTGGGTCCCTGAAAATTAACCAGAGGATACGTAAATCACATAGTTCAAGGAGGGGGAAATCCAGGTTGAGAAAGGTTAACACAATTACTAAGAAATGTATGGCAAGAGAGCAAAATCCCCCACCTTTACTTTCTCAAGGATAACTAGAGGTCCTGCAACTCCTGAAACAGTTCTATACTCTGCAATTTAATATACATAAATAAGCAGAACTTATCAGAATCAATTTACCAATTAAATATATCCTCAGTAGTCTTAATCAATTTATTTAATTCACTACACATGGTATAATTTATTTATTATTTTTTGTAATAAATAGACGGTATATTTTATTATTAGTTCGAAGAACATCTCCATTCTGCTTTATGCTCACATTCAGATAATAAATTAAATCACTTACCCAAACAATATGAAAAATGAAAAGTAAATTAGGGTCAAACTCATTAGAATAGATTGTTACTATCTCTCATCAGCTTGTAATTTATCATGGTATTAGAGTAGGTGATCATGAGTTCTAAAGTTGCTTTTATGTACAAGTGGTAATTACAAAAAACTTACCCATGCCGATCTCCAGTAACCCCTCATCCACATCGTGATTCTTTGGCGGCACACCCATTATAAAGCTTCAAACACACAAAGTCACAAATATCAATATATACACACCACTAAAAACATACAGACTCAGCCAGCATCACAGTTTGTTTAGAAAATCACTCCTCAAAAAACAAAAATGCCTTGATTAACACTGAGTACATGAATTTCAGGGATTCATATAATAAAATTCTCCAGTGTGCTCTAACTAAAATCATTAATAACTCTCCGCTTGACTACCAAGAAAAAAAATACACATCAAAATGGTAATATAGAGAGAACAAATCTCATTTCCCTCAATCAAACTAATTCAAACAGTAAAATTGAACAGGGTTAAAGAATCTATCTCAGAGTTAATGCTGCAATCTATCAAAATTCTAACAATTCTTCTTTTTTTCTTAAACTTTCTTGATAGCCAAACAAAATCTACTCACAATTAAGTGATCAATATTATTCAAAAACCTCAAAATCACACTAAAAACCAAAAAATAAATGAGAATTGAAATTAAACAACAAATAATTAACTCAAAACTCAACGAAAATTTTCTTCAATCCAACTAATCCAAAAAGTAATATCGAACAGAGCTAAAGAACCTATCTCAGAGTTAATGCTGCAATCTGTCTAAATTCTAATGATTCTTCTTTTTCTCACACTTTCTCGGTTACCAAACATAGCCCTAACGAAATCTAATCATAGTTAAGTAACCAAAATTATTCCAAAACCTGAAAATCAAACTAAAAACCAAAAAACACTTGCGAATTGAAATAAAACAACAAATAATTAACTCAAAATTCAAGGAAAATTTTCCTCAATCCAACTAATCCAAAAAGTCAAATCAACAGATTTAAAGAATCTATCTCAGAGTTAATGCTGAATCTATCTAAATTCTAACGATTCTTCTTTTTCTCACAATTTCTCAGTTACAAACAAAGCCCTAATGAAAATCTAATCACAGTTTAGTAACTAAAATTATTCAAAGCCTCAAAATAACTACAAACCAAAAAATACTTGAGAATTGAATCAGTGCAACGAATAATTAACTCCAAACTCAAGGAAATTTTACTCAATCAAACTATTCCAAAAAGTAAAAAATTGAACCGAGCTAAAGAATCTATCTTGGAGTTAATGCTGAAAATGCAATCTACAAAACTCTAACGATTCCTCTTTTTTCTCACACTTTCTCGGTATCCAAACAGAGTCAGGCCTAACGAAAATCTAATCACAATTAAGTATAACCAAAATGATTCGAAAACCTCAAAAAATCACACTAAAAAAAACAAATGATCATTGAGATAAAAAAACGAAAAAATTAACTAGAAATTCAAAAAAAAGTAGAAATTAAGAAATCGGAACGAAATGCGATGGATTCGATAAAAATTCAAAGCCTTGTGATCACAGAGATTAGCAATAAACTGAATCAAATACAACACGATACAAGTTTTAGGATAAAATGGCTGAAATTTAGGATCTGAAAGTGTAGAAAGAGCTTTACCTTCAATTTCTGATCCGAAACGAAGCGAAGCGAAGACGAGAGAGAGAGAGAGAGAGAGGGATTGGCGAAGAGAGAGAAAAATGAGAACTGAGATCTAATGGCTACGAATGAAAATGAATAAATGTAATGAATTTTAATTTAAATAGAAATGTGATTAATTGGTTTTTATTTTTTTAATTTAAATTTTTTTATAGTAGGATTAGTTAACATGTGATCGTTATTAATGGAAGGTGATGAGGAGGGTAATAATGACAAAGAGACAACAAAGGCTGTTTTGTAGTGTGTATAATAAGAACTGTGTGGGGGAATTCACGTGAATATGTAGAGACTGCATTGGGCTTAGGTGGTCCAATAAAAAATGCCAACTAATTAAAAATAAATTATATTATATTATATTATAATCTTTTTGAGGTTTTGATGGATTTTGAGTTTGTGTGTGTGTGTGTGTGTTTTTAAAACTTTGTGTTTGGTATGTGTTCATTTTGACATTTTTATAAGCTTTTGTACCTTATAAACATTTGAACCAAAATGAAAACAAGAGTACAAGAGAAATCAAGCTAGTCTTAGAAAAACCACATTATCTTATCCCAAACTCAGCAATAAGTTACATTCTTGATTTGGAATTACTGATTGCTAGTGTTGTGGCTTCAATTCTAGTATAATTTTGGGGGCTAATAGTTGATTTGTGGAAATTGGTGTTGTTCTCTTATCAGAGAGTAGTGAAAACTATTTTGGATTCGAGAATTTGTTTTTGAGATGTTGATAAGTTATAGACAATTGACACACAAATTTTCACATAACAATCTAAGAATGGTAATGTTTGACACTCCCGAACATAACAGGTTTGATTAAAGATTTTCTATGAACAATACAAATCATAGTTTGAAGAAGGGGAACAAGTTTTATGGGTTAGTGTTTAGTTTAAAATTTAATAGGTTTCATACCAAAAGCCATCAAAGTGTCAATTAATTTGAACAACTCCATGTTGACTTGACCAATTCTATAAATTAATATCATTATTATCTAACAAAAATTAAATTCTAAAATATAATTAAGTATTAAAGATTTTAATGGTTTTTAATAAATTCTTCTTGAAATTCTAAATGCCTAACCCTTTCCCCAAAACAACCCAAAAAAAATATCTTTTCAATTTACTTTTCTAGTTTTATATTGAAATGGATCATATTAATCAATTAGCTTAATAAATGGTCTAATTAGATTTAAACAATGATTTAAATATCTTACTTCAAAACTACAAACACGACGACTAACATGAATTGCGAACCTTGCTAATCACAACTTACACAGAAATTTTTTTTTTTTTTAAGTAAAAAAGTGTATATGTATGTGAAGCTCTCTTCTTAAGACTTGAATTTCAGCCCTTCTCTCCACACTCAACATTTATCTTGTAGAGTAACCACGTAAAGAGTGACAAATTTGTATGAAGGTGTATCATAATGTTTTGGTGTAAAATGACAAGTGGGATATTTGGGTGCAGTGATTAATTGATTATGGAATAAGAACGATTGTAGAGTATCAATTCCAGTCCATCTCCCCTGTTTCTCCTGCTATTGTGGGGAAAGTGAGTCCGGATTGGAAAGCTCAGGGGGGTGGGGGGGAGAGTCAATATGAAGACAAGAGACATAGCAACACAGGTGGTGATGTAAGAAACAACTGGATCAGTAGTGAGCAATAGCATAAAATAACTCTTCAATTGAAGCAGTTGTCCTTCAGGCTATCCATGGGCCATTTCAACTACTTCAGAAATATTAGATTTACTTCAAACAACAAATCTGGGCAATTTTATCTAAAAGGAACAAAAAAAATGGAAGCTCAATTAAGTCGCAATGATAAGCAAAAGAAATTGTTCTTATTAATTCAAATTGATATTCCTATTTACTAATTACTAAAAAGGTATATAATACTAGCACTACATGAATTTCATTGTAAAAGGGAACTGCTAGTTCTATTCAGATTTTAACTTCATTAGTGCAATAAAATTATGTTGTGCGATACATCTAAGTACGCACATAAAAATCAGTAAAAAAGGCAGATTCGTCAGAAGTTATATCCTTTTATTGCTCTCCTACTTCCAGTCATCCACCCTTGTTTAATATTCAGTAAAGACTAGCTAACAAAAATTGTTATGGCAGATGCACCTCAAGAAGATTTTCAGTCTTCTCCAATCGCTTGACCAAACCAGCCTGGCGACATATCTGAGCAGCTATTTCATTGTGGGGAAGACCAGCAGCAGAGAAAAGCGGAATCTTTTGCCCTCTAGCAATGGAATTCATCACATCAATTGTAGAAATCCCTGTCTGTATCATCTCCTCAGGATAGGTTCTCTCACTAGGGTTGATAGAACTTCCTGAAAAAGACAAAGTGATAGATTGAAGGATATGCAAATAACTAACGAATAGAACAACATATAAATCATTCACTACAATAACTCACCAGATATATCCAAGTAAGCCTCTGGCAAAATAGGGGGACCATTATCGATTGGTTTCCCAGAACCATTAAATATGCGCCCAAGCATGTCCAATGAGACAGGAGTTTTCAAAACCTGCAAACATGTCCAGGGAGAAGAAAGGGGATCAAAAGAGTAGAACTGATTCTACTGAGAGAAACAGAACCCAAAAGTCAGAGAATCACAGGCTTGCAAAGAACAATAAAAAGCTCCATTCCATAATCATTGTTAACAAATTGCTTGGTTAAAATTCACCAAAAAAGTGGCTGCCAAGCAGAGATTCTTTATAGTAGGCTTTTTCTAAATGTTAGAAAGCCAAAATTGGGAGGAAACTCTTAATTGAAGAATAAAAAATTGATGCGACGCCTTATACAATAAGTGAAATCCTGTGTGCTACAACTATTTCCTCAATTTGCTTGAGGTTGATCACATTTACATACATTATGCTTGGCTGTATTTTTATCTCATTTAGTTTCAATCCCCAACTTTTAGGTGATTACACTGACCTACTTTATGTATTTACAGGATGCGGAAGATGACAATTTTGCCATTGTATTTGCTGCTATGGGTGTAAATATGGAGACTGCACAGTTTTTCAAACGCGATTTTGAGGAAAATGGCTCTATGGAGAGAGTGACCCTCTTTCTGAACCTGGTATATTTTGAAATCTGCATGTGGACCGTATTGTGACATATTTGTTTCTGTAATGAGGGAACTTGTCAATAATACCACTTCTGAATTGCATTCGTAAAATGTGTCCTCTGATATGCTCTTGTACAGGCAAATGACCCTACAATTGAACGTATTATCACTCCTCGTATTGCTCTAACTACTGCCGAATATTTGGCTTATGAATGCGGGAAGCATGTTCTTGTCATACTTACGGATATGAGTTCTTATGCTGATGCTCTTCGTGAGGTATTGTAAAAATTTTCAGTCTTTAATTTTCACTGAGGCTGTGCCATATGCTGTAATTTATTGGGGGAAAAAAAAAGTTAGGATGCATGAAGCCGCCTGTACATCCTTTAACATATTTTTGTGGTTCTGATGCTTAGAAATATTCAATATATTTGCAAATTTTACATGGCTTCCAACTGTATTTGAAAGTCAAGGCTTTGCTGTTTGTCCGAATTTTGAGTACTCTGTTAGAGCCTCAACTGATTTCTAAATTAATTTGCATGATGCAAACTACTGATTGCTAATGTGCAGGTGTCTGCTGCCCGTGAAGAGGTGCCAGGAAGGCGTGGGTATCCTGGGTATATGTATACTGATTTGGCAACAATTTATGAGCGTGCTGGAAGAATTGAAGGGCGGAAAGGCTCCATTACACAAATTCCAATTTTAACTATGCCTAATGATGGTAATGCATTGCTAAACCACATTCATAATCTCACCCATTCTTTGATCTTGTTTTAATGATCTTGAACATTGATTTAATTAAAAAAAAAACTTGAACATTGATTTCTTTGTTTGGCCAGATATTACGCATCCGACTCCAGATCTTACTGGATATATTACAGAGGGTCAGATATACATTGACAGGCAGTTGCAAAACAGACAGGTAAAGTTTTAAATGTTATTAGCATAGTGATTCAATGATGGGAATTAAATTTCAGATGGATGTGGGTTCTTATTATCAAAGTAATTTAAGGTCACCTGTGCATGATGTCAACAAGTAAAACAACATTTTTATAAGAATATCTAAATGTGTGTGTGTGAGATATAATAAACTAAATGCAACAAACTGTGTCATGGTTTGATGAATTTTTTATGTCAACAATAAGAATTTTGTCTTCAGTATTGTAGCATGGTTTTGACGAATTTTTTAGACTGACTGTGTTTAAAACAACTGGTTGATGATTGAAAACAGTGAATAAAGATTTGCTCTCATTCATTTTGATCTCAAATTTTAAAATAGTTCTTGATGCATTTAAAAGTTAGGTTCTTGTTCCACTCATTGACTGGTATGAGGTCTACGAATTTTATTGATTGGTTGTATGAGCTTTTAAATGATTCTGAAACTAAACATTGATCTGTTTTAATGGGGCAGATATATCCACCAATTAATGTTCTTCCGTCACTGTCTCGACTGATGAAGGTAAGGAATAATTTTTAAATCATTTGAACTTTGAATGCGCTATTGCTTTTACTGTAAAAGGGCAGCTGTATGCCTTGCCAAGAGTTCTACCAAACTGGTCCTGAGAGGGATGGCATCTCAGAATATATACAAATTATGGGTGGTACTCTAAAGTATTATTGATTATCTGCAGAGTGCCATTGGAGAGGGGATGACTCGCAGAGATCATTCTGACGTTTCCAACCAGGTCTGCTTGGGTAGTCTTTTTATAAATTTATTAATCTTCACTTGAAGCCATGTAACCTTCCTTTTCATGCCTCATTGCTTGACTTATTATTTTCAGCTATATGCAAACTATGCTATTGGGAAGGATGTCCAGGCCATGAAAGCAGTGGTTGGAGAAGAAGCACTTTCTTCTGAGGATTTGGTCTCTCACCTCTTCTCTTTCTCATAAAGATTTTTTGTTTCATTAATAAGTAAAACTATGAAATGGAAAGGAACAAAAAAAAAAACTAATGAGCATTTTTTGGGTCTTTATAAAACAGCTGTATTTGGAGTTCTTGGATAAATTTGAGAGAAAATTTGTGGCCCAAGGAGCTTATGACACTCGCAATGTCTTTCAGTCGCTAGATTTGGCATGGACACTCCTTCGCATTTTCCCACGTGAGCTTCTCCACCGTATACCTGCAAAGACCCTTGACCAGTTCTATAGCCGTGATGCAAACAATTGATCGAGGAAAGTTAGCTCATATCTCCTTTTCTCCTACTTAATTAGCGTTGCATGAGATCTGCAATTTGTTTCTTTATTTGCTTTTACTTCCTGGGTTGCGCATCTCTCTTATATATCAATAATGGTTGTGGTCTTTTTGAAGTCCTGCATCTTGAAAGCTGTTCGGCTAGTCAAAGTGATGAGTATTCTTCTAGGGAAGGCTTTTAGTTCTTGTAATCTCTGTGTTTTTTAAATTTTTTTGCGTTACCTTTTTATTAGTTTGTGTCACCCATCCATGGTTTGGGTGTTGCATTTCTCTCTCTTTTTTCCCCTGAAAAGTTGAGGAACTATCGGACATTTAGGAATGATGAAGTCTTGTTAGACATGCGCATTGTTCTATAATCATATTTAATTGTAAGTTTATCTTCATGGATTTTTTTACTCTTGAGATGATACACAATCTCAGTTTGATTTTTTCATAATGCAATAATGTCTATTCTCGTTCTGTAGTGGGCGTTCTACCATTTTGATATTACTAGGGGTTAGGAGAATGTAGTTAAGAAAATTAGTGATCTCTTAATTCTTGTTTTGCACTAGATCATTTATGTGAAAATACGCTAATTCTTTATTTCAATTTTCAATAAATCATGTAACTTTTCAAGATCAATATGCTAACCGGATGTCTTGGTTTGTGAACATTTCGAAGTCAATCTAAAGAAAATTGCATAATTTATATTCTTATCTAAACGTTTATTATATTGAAAATCCAAATTCCAATGTCAATATGCATGGCAATAATTTATAAAATTAAAAAAAAAATTGAATAAATTTAAAAAAAATAAGGAGGAAGCGGGTAACCCATGTGAGCATCACATCATCAAACATTGAAATTTAAGATGCCAAATTTTAATTCGAGAGAATAAAAAATGGTATTTGTAAAAATTTGGGGAATGGTTTTTCAATTTTTAAATTCAATTGTTACAAGTAAGGGGATGTGAATTCAAGGCTTGATCATGAGTTAGAAGACTCTTGATAGGGCCTGAAGTTTTTAAGGTCTAGCCTTTCTAAGATGGGGGATGGGTAGGATCCGTGAGAGTCTGATCTGAGTGGGTTAGGAACTTAGGTCATAGACTTTGCCAAATGGTAGCAAAATGGTGGGGGGAAGGACTCAAACTCTAAACTTTGCCCTAGTATTTTTGGATATGCTGATGGGTTGGGACCACTCAGCCCAATTGTTGATTTATCGTTCCAATCCAAACAACCTAAGTACCCTCTTTGTCCAAAGATTCTCCATTTCATAATATGAATTGTTCTTTTCTCTTTTCATTTATGTCGTTCTTTTTCATTTTTCTTTTTTCATACAAGTTCTTATTCACACTTCACATCCACAAGTCTGCTTCACATAGTTACTACGCATATGGGATGAGAGAAATCCGAGTGGCAGACCCAGCTCTGAAAACCCAATCAGTTCTTCTGCTTCATGGTCACATGGGCAGTAGCAGCAGAACAAGCACGATCACAGCCCATGTGAAGACTTCTGTTTCTCACAATGACTTGGTTGGGAGAGAGACTAAAATTTAGTTTAGAGGCTTTTGTGGGCCTGTGATTTTCAAGGCTGCTATATTTGAGAACTTTCAGGCTCAACCCAAAGGTGAGGTAGAACTTTTAGAAGCTTTGATCATAAGGGGGTAAGGTGTAGGACATTCATGCCATACCTTCAATCCCTGCAAATCCTACAACCACCACTCCTGCTAATGCATTATTCAAGTTTTGATTAATGTCCACAGTTAGCTAAGGCATGTGCTACAACATTGCCTTGCTTATTGGGGCTGGCTCTTGGCGATTATGGTCCGTTTTCTCTTTGTTAATGAATTTCTGCAACTTCCCTTGTCTAATGAGAGCTTCAATCTGGTGCTTTAGGTCGTAGCATTCGGCCGTGTCGTGGCCATGGTCTCGGTGGAAACGACAATACTTGTCTCGCGACCGTTTATAGGGGTGTAATCGGTTCGGTTCGGTCGGTTTTTTTAGTTTTGGCCGACCGAAACCGAAATTTTCGGTTTGTGAAATTATCAACCGAAACCGACCGAAATAATTGGAAATCAATCGGTTTCGGTGGTATTTCGGTTTCCGTCGGTTTCGGTCGGTTTTCGGTTAAGCACAATCACAAAAAGAAAATAACAACTAAACAAAAAATAACAACTCAACATCACATTTTTTCAATAAGAAAAAAACAACTCAACATCAGATTCACAAAAAAATAGCATTGATTCAAAACCCACAGAAAAAAATAGCATTGATTCAAAACCCAAAATACAAAAAAGAGAGGGTTATCAAGAAATTAAAAAGAGACTAGAGAAGGTCACCGTGAGAATGAAGAGATCAAGCCGCGTGGGGAGGCCGGCGTGTGAAGGCCGGCATGTGGAGGCGGCAGCAGAGGCGTGAGGGCGATGAGGGAGATGGAGGCGTGAGGGCGATGAGGGGGATGGAGGCGTGAGGGCGATGAGGGCGATGAGCAGATGAGGGAGATGGAGGCCGGCGTGAGGGAGATGAGGGAGATGGAGGCGTGAGGCGTGAGGCGTGAGGCATGAGGCGTGAGGAAGACGAGGGAGATGGAGGCGTGAGGAAGACGAGGGAGATGGAGGCGTGAGGCGTGAGGCGTGAGGGCGATGAGCCGATGAGGGAGATGGAGGCCGGTGAGGGAGATGGAGGGGTGAGGGAGATGAGGGAGATGGAGGATTTTATTTTCAGATGAGGGCGTGCGTGTAATGTAAGTGGGGTAGGTAGGGTAAGGGTTTTTATTTTCTTTATTTTCAATTAGTTTTTGTTAACTTAAGTAATTTAGTTAATTAGTTTAATTTTAGTTAATTAATCTAGATTATCTAATGGGCAGTGAGCAGTGGGCTTCTTTCTGGGCTTCTTTCAAAAAAAAAAAAAGGGGCAGTGGGCTTGAGTAATTTTGCAAGGCCAAGCCCACTTTTACACACCTGATATTATATATATTTAATATAAAATATAATATAATAATATATAATAATATATTTCGGTTCGGTTCGGTCGGTTCGGTGCATTCAAATCTGCCACCGAAAACCGAACCGAAATTTTCGGTTTTTTATGTAATAAAACCGAAACCGAACCGAACCGAAACCGAACCGAAATTTTTGCAACGGTTCGGTCGGTTTGAAGCGGTTTTTTCGGTTCGTCGGTTTTTTGCACACCCCTACCAAATTTTAATTCGAGAGAATAAAAAATGGAATTTGTAAAAATTTGGGGAATGGTTTTTTAATTTTTAAAGTCAATTGTTACAAGTAAGGGGATGTGAATTCAAGGCTTGATCATGAGTTAGAAGACTCTTGATAGGGCCTGAAGTTTTTAAGGTCTAGCCTTTCTAAGATGGGGGATGGGTAGGATCCGTGAGAGTCTGATCTGAGTGGGTTAGGAACTTAGGTCATAGACTTTGCCAAATGGTAGCAAAATGGTGGGGGGAAGGACTCAAACTCTAAACTTTGCCCTAGTATTTTTGGATATGCTGATGGGTTGGGACCACTCAGCCCAATTGTTGATTTATCGTTCCAATCCAAACAACCTAAGTACCCTCTTTGTCCAAAGATTCTCCATTTCATAATATGAATTGTTCTTTTCTCTTTTCATTTATGGCGTCCTTTTTCATTTTTCTTTTTTCATACAAGTTCTTATTCACACTTCACAGCCACAAGTCTGCTTCACATAGTTACTACGCATATGGGATGAGAGAAATCCGAGTGGCAGACCCAGCTCTGAAAACCCAATCAGTTCTTCTGCTTCATGGTCACATGGGCAGTAGCAGCAGAACAAGCACCATCACAGCCCATGTGAAGACTTCTGTTTCTCACAATGACTTGGTTGGGAGAGAGACTAAAATTTAGTTTAGAGGCTTTTGTGGGCCTGTGATTTTCAAGGCTGCTATATTTGAGAACTTTCAGGCTCAACCCAAAGGTGAGGTAGAACTTTTAGAAGCTTTGATCATAAGGGGGTAAGGTGTAGGACATTCATGCCATACCTTCAATCCCTGCAAATCCTACAACCACCACTCCTGCTAATGCATTATTCAAGTTTTGATTAATGTCCACAGTTAGCTAAGGCATGTGCTACAACATTGCCTTGCTTATAAATGTGAGAGAAGGAAAAACTTTGAAGAGAATTAACAAAGGACGTAGTGCCTTTACTAAATGACCAAAAGCAGAATGGTGGCATGTGCATCAAGTTGCTAAAATGAGAGAAAGTAGTTCCTTATTACCTTATATAAACAGATAAGCTAGCTAATACTTAACATTAGGGAGTTTGTCATGTACTAGGAGGTGTAGCAAGGAATGTTGCTGGATGCATATGGGCCTTTGAAACGGCAGATGAGATTAGGTTTTGCTTGGTTAGTTCTGCTCATAAAGGGTTTTGAGCTTCGCTGGAATGAAATGATTCCATATTGTTTTCCATAGTATTTATAGGCACCCAAATGGTAGTCGGAAATAGGAATTAACACAAGATAACTAACGTTGGCTAACATTGCCATTTCTTGTAATACCACAGGTTCTCATGATTTTTTGACATCATTGGTAATGGTCCATCCAAATGCTATGAGAAACAAAATAAATGTAGTTCACTTAAAAAAAAAAAAAAATTTGCTATGTTAAATGGAGCAGAACATTTGAACTCATTCTAAAGCCTATCCAAATGTTGTACTGATGAATTGGGATTAATAGAGATTTGTTAATTTGAAAGGGTAAATTACAATGACAGCACCTGTGCTTTGTCACTAGAGTAATATCCCTTATAATTTGGATTTGGACCATGACAGATGTAGTTAAGATATAAATAAAGAAACATACAATCAAGACAGACATAATGCTCAAACCAGTTTTTAAATGCGAATTTCTTCTGTGCAGATGATACAAGGTCAGTATAATCAGTTGCCATGGTTGTTTTCAGTCTATCAAAGTTGTAAACCATCAAAGTATATGGAATTTAAAATTACAAGCCAAACTAGTCAAGTGTAATGGATCTAATAGAAATTGCAACTTGAACACCATGGCATTTTTTTTCTCTTCTGACTTGCTATATTTGTTGTTAATGTCTCTGAATTGGTCCTTGATTCTCACCCATCATCCTGAGTTCGAATTCCTACTAGAAGTCCCCCTTGATACTTTATGAGTCATGGATCAAGGTTTATTTCCTAAGGCTGAATTCAAAGTCCCTATCCGGCTAAGATTTAACTACAAAATAGAAAAAATAGTCCTTGATTTTTTATTGATAGTCATGGAGCATGTATGATATTACAAAAACATTATTGAACAAAAGTAAATCTTATCACTCATAGATTATGTAAACATTTTGCGTACATGGGTGAAACGCTCTAAGCCTTTTAAGGAACTAGTAATAGTATTGTGCATTTCATATCACTTGTAGTGATTTTTTAATCATTTTTTTTTACATATTACTTGTAGTGACTTTTCCTTAGACGTGGTTCCTACATCTATGGAAAAGTCGAGTAACATATAGAAAAGCTATTGTGGAGCTTGGTCATCCTTTTTTCTTTACCTTCCTTTTTCACATAAAATCTTCTAGTTTTTTAGAGTGTATAAACTCTTTCACATATGCGACCCAGCTCCATATTGAAATCCATATTGAAATCAAAATCCAAGCAGTTTTATTATACGGTCACTCATCACGACAGCTCCATAACTCAGCAGCATAGCAGCTGAAATAAATTATAACTTATATTAATAGATAATTAATATATGCACCTTTAAAACTAAATTTTAATTCAACTTATCTACTTCAAATCTCAATAAAAAAAACAATTAATTTTCAAGTGTTTAACTAGGATGGATTCTTTGCTATAAAAAAATTGGACTTGATCAAGTTACTAGAAGATACCCTAAATGCACTTTTGGGGAACATTGTACAGGAAGAGGATAAAATACAACTAGTTGCCATAGCATGTGATATAAATTAGAAATTAAGAATGAAGTTATGTTTGTCAGTGGTAAGGTGCAAAAGGATGCCAGTCCTGCCCAAAATCCATTAGACTTCAATTGCTATCTGAAAGGGACACTAGTGCATCAAGAGATTCAAGTGCAACAAGAATGTGAATATGGGAAGGTCTTAATAGATCAAGGTGAATTGTCAACTATCAAGAGAGATGTACTTCCGTAATGTGATTTTGTTATCAATACTTTCATTATATTCTTAAAAACGAGAGAGAGAGAGAGAGAGAGAGAGAGAGAGAGAGAGAGAGAGAGAGATTGCTAATGTTTAGCATATCATAAACTAAAAAATAATTTGTAATAATATCATTAGTCAGTAAGCTTCTCTCATAATAACGCCCCCAAAAACAAAACTAATAAGAAACAAGAACGAAATACGAAAGCAAAATACTTTAACATAGATTATTAAATTTAGAATTAAAACCTCTACGGTCATGATATGATTTGAAACCCAAATGCCATCTATCATAAAAACTTCTAATAATTGCGTCTAGTATCTTTGCACTATATCCTGGATACCACATGTGCATGTATTAATCCGCGAGTTCATGGTTATAATGACCTATTATTCAAAACATCAAAAAATTTAGTGGTTATCAAACATGTATAATAATAGACAATTTAAAAAAAAAAAAGCAAGTTCATAGAAAAGAGAAAAGAGTTTACCTTTTGTAAAAAAAAATGATGATGAACACATCTAATATAATGAGACAATCCATTAGCATCGACATATTGATGATTAGCCCCACCCCCGCGGAGATAAACGCTATGGAGTGGAGCATAAGAAATTCTCATAATCTAGCGTTTGAATGGTCCATTCCTAGAAACCTGAAAAAATAATAACTTTTACATAAGAGACTAATAATAAATAGTTAAATAAAAACAATTATATCATTTACTAATCCCATTTCCAAATTACCCATATTGAGGGCGTTTGGACTCAGCGTTTGCTGAGTTCACGTTTTGCGTTTTGCAATTTTTTTTTTTTTCTCGGAAAGTGAACAGTAAAATTACATGATTTTACTGTACAGGAGACAAAAGCACTGTTCACGTACTAAAAAATATTTAAAATAGGTCCCACGGTACTATTTACACATTTAAAAATTATTTTGCTACAGTATTTTCAGTTTTCAGTTTTCAGTTTTCAGTTTTCAGTTTTCAGTTTCAGCAACAATAAGTTCAATCCAAACGGACCCATTATAAACATTATACTGTATCACAAATGGAGAAGAAGGTGGGTTTTGAGTGAAATTGTAGTCAAATTCGTTCAAGCGGCACAGGTCCGTAAAAAACGAAATATTAAGCAATTGATTATTGTCTTCCATTTTGTATTAGTGAGGTTAGTGAGTTTGCTAATTTGAGAATTTTAATATATATAGCAATACATTGAGGTTAGTGAGTTTGCTAATTTGAGAATTTTAATATATATAGCAATACATTTAATGACTACGTAAGAAAAGATTCATTATCCTCCTTATTCAATTAAAAGACAATCAAGGCATATTAAATAGAGCAAGAAGATAAGAGAATACAAGACATATGACATGAGATGCCAAATAAGACATTAGAGCATTCTCATCAAGGATCTCAAAAGATTTAGCATTTAACGTCTCAAAAATCTACTTTATTTATTTTAATATCTGACTTTACAATACATTCAACATCAAAAGTTTTTTAATTTTTACCATTTTGTTAAAATATTAATATTTTTATTCTCATCTCATCTTTTCTCCATATCCATTGCCCACACCCACCGCTACCAGCCACCACTGCCCACACTCACACCCACCGCCACCACCACCCAACCCCCAACCACCAATATCACAAACAAAAATAAACCCACAGTCACCACCAGCCAACCCAACCCACAACAAACCCAACCCAGCAAACCCCTAGTCACCACCACTACAAACCACACCCACCCACCATTAACCACCAAAAACCAAAACCCACTCACCCACCCACCTGCCACCACCTTAAACCCCAACCCAAAATCAACCCACCACCAACCATCACTGCCACAAACCATACCCACCCACAACTAAACAAAACAAAACCACAACCTAGCCACCACCTTCAACCTTCCTCCTCCAAATCACAAAACAACTACCATCACAAACACAAAAGCCAGCCATCACAAAATTTCAGCCACCACCAAATCCGATTCACCACCAAACTGTGACCCATTACCCATCGTGACCAGGCGACACACAGTCCAACGCACTGTGACTCACTCACGGGAAACCGGTGAGAGAGAGGGACGAGCAAGAGATATTAACCATGGACGAGAAAGATACGTGAAACTAGAGTCTAAATAGAGTCGAAATAAAAATATTAAAGTGTAGCAGTAGGAGAAGAAGAATGTTATAAATCGGAATTTTTACAGCACTCTTGAAAACTAAAGCCAAGCAGTTGATTTTGTGTAATCTTCCATCTTGATTCACACTGGCTAAAAATTCGTGAAAAACCTGAAAGCAAAAAAAAAAAAAAAAAAAAATATTTAACAATAGGAAGAAAAAAAAAGAATTAATTTTTTTTTTTTTTTTTTTTTCTTCCTTCTCTATCTCCCCTAATACGTGTTTCCTCTTCTGCGCATCTCTAACCTATATATATATAGGGTTGAAAATGGTTTGAGAAGGGTTTTGATGTCTTTTCATTGTTTGTGGTGTTATAAAGAATTTATTGTGTCATTGGGTTGGTACTTGGTAGCACTCCTTACCAGAGTTTTTTTTATTTTTTATTAATTTTGTTCTAATCCAACCAACGCAAGTACCATCTATGAATCATAATGGGAGCACTCTTATATGCAAGTTTATTACATTAGTCTTTTGTATAATTGTATAAAAATAAAAGTGTGTTTAGATACCGTTTATTTTGCTAAAAATTAAAAACTAAAAACACTATAGCAAAATAATTTTTAAATGTGTGAATAGTGCGTGAGACTTATTTTTAACGAAAGTTTTGTTAAAAAAAAGATTTGTGAGTTCTGTGAACAGTGCACAAAACTAACTGAAAAAGCCACTACAACCATAATACGGAACCCACTTATAGTAACAGTGTATACTGTATCTTTCTATCATATTTATATTATTTAATTGTTATTCTATATTTTTATATTAACTCACACATCAACGTAGCACACTAATTATTTGAGAAAATAATAAAATATAAATAACTGATAAATATTTTATTAAAATATATTATAGAATAAATAATTTGACGTGGGTGTTTTGAAAAAATAGTTGTGTAAAAAAAAATTCTTATCATAAAATATACCAAAATTTTTACACAAATAATGTAAATGCTAACGTGTGAGTGGTAAGCTTGGCGGATTGATTTGAGGAAAATTCTTGAATGAGACTAATCATGAATCGGTCTCATAAAATACTCCCTATTGGCTTGATGAGAGAGAAAAATGGTTTGGGAACGGTGTTAGCGTCTTTTCATAAAGGGTATTTAATTACGTCTTTGCCCCTAAAGACTTGAATGGTGAGTTGATTTGGTTCAAATCAACAACACTCTCACATTGTTGTTGGTGACAATTGGTTCGGTTCCCATGCAAAGAACAAACAGAAGTCCCACATGATGTACTCTCTCTACTTTGTAGATGTGACAACTGATTGAATTTTGCATGAAAATGATTTGTTCTTTTATCTTTCAATTTATCTCGTGCTTTTTTTTTTTCCTTCCTTTTCCATGTAAGTTCTTTTTCCTCTCAGACAAGGTCACATGGCTGAAGGAGCCTTATTCAATTTTCATAGACTAGACTAGAGAGTCTTTAATTTTCAAGCATTTTGACAGCACAAGCAGAACAACTGGGCATACATGTGATGTAATAACCCCAAAACAAAAAAATTAAAAGGAGTATTTAAGTAAATTTGTTTATGAGATCAATTTTATAATTAATATTATTAAGATGGTTTTTAGAAAACAAAGTTAAAGTTCTAATTATATATATTATCTCATTTGAGTCAGCGTATAATGCAAATTTTATGAGAGAAGAGACTATTTAAAATACTTAAATAGAGAAGATTTAGTTGCACAATTGAGGTAAGATTTTAAGCATCTATTTCTTGTCAAAGCTAAACTTTATTTGGAATTAAAGAGCTTTTTGTATGTGAATATTTTAGCCAACAGTGAAACTATTTAATTATTCAAGAGTTTTAATGCTGCAAATAAAGAAAAGTTTAGGTTTATTTTCGAGTGACTAGATATTATTGTAAATTTTTTTTATTCAATAATTTAGAACCGTTTAGTAATATTGTTCTAATAAAATTATTTATATCTTTTTAAAAATACGTATAAATAAAAAAAAATATAAAAAAAAATATAATATTATTTAAAAATTAAGAACGATAATTTAAGTACATTTACTAAACACCATCTTCATTTTTCTCTATGCTTTTTGTTGCTTTGAACGGAGATAGAATCTGCAGATTTTTTAGGCTTGGTGGGACAAATTTCTGCACAGCCCTATAATTGGAATAGTACCGATTTGATGCATTGATGTCTGACAAGTTAAAAAAAAGGTGGACCGTATAGAAGAAGATGCATCTAGTACGAATCTTCAGATATTATGCAGTAGTGCGGTCTTAAACTTCGCAGATTTCCATAGACTTGGGTTGTCGATTTACAATTTTTTTTAGAATTTTTTTTATGTGTGTTTTTAGAGTATATTAATTTTTATTTTAAAATATTTCTTTTTTGAGAATTAAAAAAATAATAACAATTTTTTTATTTTTAAAAAAATATTTTTAAAAATAAGAAACTTAATATGTGCCAGGACACACATTTAACGAAACCCTCTTTTCTATAGACCTTTCCAATCATATAAATTAGCTTTTGCATAAAAAAAAGAAAGAACTAATGACTGTCTCAAAAGGCACATGACTTAACTTGTACTTGGATTCTCATCATGTCAAAAAAGATGATAATGATAGTAGGTGGTAGAAAAAAAAAAGAAAAAGAAAAAGAAAAAAATAAAAACATATACCTGAAGAATAATTAAGTGTTGCTCTTCTTTCCTTTATGAATTCTATAAGTCTTATCATAAAGCATTATTAGGGGCAGAAAGTAAAAATATATTATATATGTTGAATATGTGGATTATGCGTTGAGATAATAGTGAAAAATTATGGTATATTTTTAGTAGTTTTTCTTTTACTCTATTATAAGTTTTTTTTTTTTTGAATTATTTGATTATTGAATATAGTGCTTAAAATTTATTTAGGTGATATCTAAGAATTTTAGAGAAAGTGTTAGAGAGAATTTTTTTGCGATGAGATAGCTGAAGTAAGTAATCCTATCCTAAACTCGCCACGTGGGTGAGTTGTGCATAAAGTAGTGGCACAAGAACCACTCTTTGTTTGGTTGTGTTGATATTTGATAACAACTAAACAATAGGGGTTGGCATGGTAGCAAAATTGTGGAGAAAAAGCGGAAGGCATACTAGCTTTAGAATTGTGAATGAGAATGAAGAGTAAAGCGTAAAGGTTTGTTTTAAGGATTTTGCCAATGTGTGTACTTAAAGCATACATTAAACTATTTATTTTTGAAAATATTTTTTCAAAAATTAAAAAAATTATCAACACTTTTTCAATTTCAGAAAAAGTATTTTCAAATATAAATAACTTAAGGACACACGTTAACCAAACCCTTGTTTTAAAATAAGTTAACATCTATGCCATTTTGGGGAGAAATGGGCATTGTCCATTGGATTAATTACAAGTCAAAATGGACAATTGGTGGGTTCAACTGATACTGGTGATTTTCTAAGGCCAAAGAAACAAAAAAGTTCAAAAGTATTTCACCCTTTTTGCGTTGTTATTCAATACTCAATAAAGTCAGTGTGTTTGTGTGTCTAATGAAGAAACAGGTCATAAGTACCGTATACTGGGTTCTACACAATTATATATTCACATAAATTAAGGCACACTAATTATATATCGTTAAACCTTTACTGGGTTCTGCAGAATTATTTTAAAGAAACTTTAAAAGTGACAATACTTTTATGAGTCACGGATGTGTTTAGTTGAAGACCCTGCCAGCTTAAAAAAAAAAGGGCATTCAGTGAGATGAAAACAAAGCTAACGGCTAGAAATTTAAAAATAAAATCTTCAAAGTTTCTTTAGTTCATCTATTGGCAAATGTTAACCAGCACGGGTGTGGTGCTGGTTAAGGGTGTACTTTTCATTCAAAAGGCTGTAAAAAGTTGTAAAAATGTGTAAAAAGTAGTATAAAATTGCAAAAAGTTACAATAGAGGACAAAACACGGTAATAAAAGAAGAAGTAAAAAAGGTTGCTCTTGTTCCAAAAGTTAAAAATCTTGTTAAAATGTCTGATTTTAGACCTATTATTCTATGAAATGTGATTTACAATATTATTGCAAAAGTGCTGGCTAACAGGTTAAAACAGGTTCTGTTCCAAATAATAGCTCCAACTCAAAGTGCTTTTGTTCCAGGAAGATTGATTACTGATAATGTTCTTGTGGCCTATGAAGCTTTACACACGATGCATGGCCGAAAAAAAGGGAAAACAAGGACATTGGCTTTGAAGCTGGATGTGAGCAAAGCATATGATAGGATGAAATAGAGTTTTTTAAAGTAGATTATGCTTAAATTGGGTTTTCCCCGTGCTTGGGTGGATAGGGTGATGAGCTGTGTTTCCTCTACCTCCTTTTCCATTTTGATTAATGGCAAACCCTTTGGAATGATTAATCCCACTAGAGGGCTTAGGCAAGGGGACCCTCTGTCACCTTATTTATTTCTTTTATGTGCAGAGGGTTTTACTTCTCTTTTGTAGAAAGTAGAATTGGAAGGTAACATCCACGGAGTCTTTATCTGTAGAAGCGCACCAAAAATCTCTTATCTTTTATTTGCTGATGATTCACTGTTATTCTACCAGGCTTCAGAAAGAGAGACACATAAAATCTTGGAGGTATTGAAATTATATGCAGAAGTATCGGGCCAGTGTCTAAATATGGAGAAGTCTTCTGTTTATTTTAGTACTAATACTTCACCACAGACAAGGGAGTCGATCAAGACAATGCTAGGGGTGAAGGAAGTGGAAAGATTTGAGTCCTACCTGGGTCTGCCAACATTGGTGAGATGAAGGAAATATCATACCTTTTCCTTTCTTAAAGATAGGGTATGGAAAAAGTTTCAAGGATGGAAAGGGAAGACTTTATCAAGAGTAGGTAAGGAAATTTTAATAAAGGTTGTGGCCCAATCGATCCCAACATATACTATGAGGGTTTTTCAATTACCTGTTAAGCTATGTGAAGAACTTCAATCAATGTGTGCTCAGTATTGGTGGGGGCAGATGAGAAATGAGAGGAAAATTCATTGGTTAAGTTGGGACAAATTATCGAGGCCAAAATCTGAAGGCGGAATGGGATTCAAAGACCTTCGGCATTTTAATCTAGCAATGCTCGCGAAATAAGGCTGGAGATTAATGCAAGATGAAGGGACGCTGCTTTTTAAGTGTCTAAAAGCTCGATACTTCCCTAGATGCCATTTTTTGGATGCTTGTGATTCACCTACCAACTCTTACACGTGGAAGAGCATCATGGCGGCCAAACCAATTCTGAAAAGAGGGGCATGTTGGAGGGTTGGCAATGGAGAGACTATAAGGATTCTCAAGGATGCTCGGCTGCCAAATTCACTTACTAAGACAATAATACACCCAGTCTAGAATATTGAGGAAGGTATGAAGGTGGCTGACCTGATTGACCCGACTTCTAGGTGGTGGGATAGGGATTTTATTATGCGAAGTTTCAACTGAGAAGAGGCTGAAGCCATTTTGCGTATACCCCTTAGCCACAGGTACACTTCGGACACTCTGTTTTGGCTAGCTGAAAAATCTGGTGAATATTCAGTGAGAACGGGGTACCATACGGCTTGTAGGTTGGTTGAGGAGCAAGATTGGGTTGAACGCTCTATGGGTGTTGTGGGAGTAGGTGTGTGGAGAAAGCTCTGGAAGTTACAGGTGCCAAATAAGATCTGGTTGGCGAGCCTGCTGCAATATATTGCCAACACGAGTAAACCTGTCAAAGAAATGGGTAATAGAGAATAACAGCTGTGTAGCGTGCAAGACTGAACCTGAAACGGGAGTTCATGTGTTATGGAATTGTGGACTGGCACAAGACATTTGGGCAGGTTGTATAGCACGTTTACAGAAGTGTCGGGGGGGATATGATGATATGATTCAACTTATGGAAGATTTAATCGTTAGGCTATCCATTTAGGAGCTTGAACTATTCCTTGTCCAAGCTTGGTTTATTTGGCATCAACGCAATGCTATGATCCATGGGAAGTCAATTCAGGCACCTGGAATTTTAAACAAGAGAGCTGAAGATTATATGGAAGAATATAGGCAAGCTAGAACCTGTTTGTCTTCTTACTCACCCATACCGAGCTCGATGGAGTCCTCCACCCTCATCTCGGTTTAAACTGAATTTCGATGCCGCAATCTTTAAGGAGATTGAAGCGTTTGGATTGGGAACTATTATTCGTAATGAAAATGGAGAGGTGATGGCAGCATTATCAGCTAAAGGTCCGCTAGTGAGAAGTAGTGAGGAAGCTGAAGTTCTAGCTTGTCGGCGAGCCGTTGAGTTCGCTATGGAGTGTGGCTTCTCGAAAATAGTGGTTGAGGGAGATAATCAGATGGTCATGTCAGCGCTTAAGTTGAGGAAATGGCTTTCGTCTGGGGTTGGCCATATAATATAGGATGTACTTTGTCTACTAAGCAAGTTTAGGTGGTCACAAGTGCACTGTATAAGAAGAAGCGCGATCAGCAGCCCATGCATTAGCTAGGTTTGCCAAGGATGTTGAACAGTTTTAGACCCCTTAAAACAACCAGATTGGTTAGCCTAGATTAATTAGCCAAGTTGTTACTTAGTCAAATTATGCAATTCTAGGTTAAAGCAATCAAATAATTATATCACAATAATAAAGCAGCGGAATAATAAAAGACACAATGATATGATCACCCAGGAAACCACACGGTAAAAACCTGGGGAGGATTTGACCTAGCTATCCTCAAGGTAAAAAACATATCCACTAGAAAGAATCGAAGTTCAAACAAAAGGACTACAACCTCCCTGCTCGACTTCCTAATGCTACCCACCAGTAGAACTTACTGACACGACCACGTGCAAGCTCCGAATCCACGGACTCCTTCTTTCTTGGATTCTTCAATCAGCTACAAGCACCCACGCTTGATTTTCTTTAAGCTTCAATGGTAGCAATCAAGTTGATCATCAAGATATTGATACTATCTCTAACTTGAAAACCCTAAACTTTGTGTAAAGGAAAGCTCCTCTAAATCTCACAAGAGATTTACACAAAACAGCAATGTATGAGCAACAATACAACTGGAGCAACCCTCAAAAACGTGGCTAGGGTTTAGTTTATATATCTAGGGTAAAAACATAAAACCCTAAATGTTTAATGAAGTAGGGCTGAGTTGGAAATTCTGCAGAATAATCAACCTGTGCGATTTTCGATTGATCGAGCCTATTCTTCGATCGATCGAGCCAGGCCGAAAGTCCCAAGTACTTCTGCAGCCACTCAACTTTACAAATAAACATACTTTGAGCAAGCCTAAACAAGACTAAACATATTGTTTTGATCATGGTTTGCCAACATTACACATTAGAGTTCTAAATACATAAAATCCTAAATCTTTAGAACCTAACAGATGTACCGAATGAACTTATCTGGCTAGAGGATTCCCCTCCTCCAGCGTTTGAAGCATTGTATTTTGACTTCAGCACTATTTAATGAAAGCTAAGGACGGTGTCCTCTTCAAAAAAAAAAAAAAGATACCTGTTAACATAACCATTTTTAATTTTTAATTTTATTTTTTGTAATGAAAAGAAATTTTCTTATATTAAAAAAAATTAATATAAGAAAATTTTAATTTTCTTTATCATTCAGATTGAAGAGAATTGGACATGGAGATCCACCTTTCTGTTCTAGCTTTAATTTGCGCATCTCTAGGTTTCAAAAAAAAAAAAGTGCATTTCTCAAAACCCAATTCTTTATTATTTACATTTTTTTTTTTTATCATTCAGTTTTTTTACCTTTTTTTTTCCATGTATTTATATATATATACACACACACACACATATATATATATATATATATATTGCTGAATAAATACTTTCTTGCTCAAAAAACTCAACTCGAAACAGGGGAGAAAAAAAAAGAT
>NW_027070083.1:349909-367620 GCF_002906115.3 Quercus suber
TCGAGCCAGGCCGAAAGTCCCAAGTACTTCTGCAGCCACTCAACTTTACAAATAAACATACTTTGAGCAAGCCTAAACAAGACTAAACATATTGTTTTGATCATGGTTTGCCAACATTACACATTAGAGTTCTAAATACATAAAATCCTAAATCTTTAGAACCTAACAGATGTACCGAATGAACTTATCTGGCTAGAGGATTCCCCTCCTCCAGCGTTTGAAGCATTGTATTTTGACTTCAGCACTATTTAATGAAAGCTAAGGACGGTGTCCTCTTCAAAAAAAAAAAAAAGATACCTGTTAACATAACCATTTTTAATTTTTAATTTTATTTTTTGTAATGAAAAGAAATTTTCTTATATTAAAAAAAATTAATATAAGAAAATTTTATTAATATATATGATAAGGCAGATGGTGCTTAAAATAATAGTGATATTTGTTTTTTTAATGCGAGTAACATAGAGCGAGAGAAGTAAACTAATCATATCCTCAACATATACACATGAAGGGAAAATATACTGTGGTCAATAAACTATAGAAGGATGTGTTTTGAACTATAGCCTTTTAACTTTTATATATGATTTTTTAAAACTTAAAAGTTTTATTACTTTTTTCACTTTTTCAAAGTATAAATATATTTTAGGATACTTTCAATAAATAAGTTTCAATAAAAAGTTAAAATAAACTATTCTCAAACAAACACTAAAGACACTCACATAATGGCATAAGAGGTAAATTTTACAAATTTAATTTTAAAAATCATCCTTATCAACTTATGTAAACTTGTGTAAATTTGAATTGTTGTTATAGTAACAATGTAATATACATAATTACTATTCACATGTAAATCTATTTTGAATACTTATTTGCTAGCATACGAAAGAGAGAAATGCTTTGAGAGAGTAACAAAAAAATTGAAAAAGATATAATATTTTAATAAAATAAAGTATAAATAAATAATATGATATAAGTGTTTTAAATAGTGATTATATGAAATATAATAGAACTATAATAGATGATAGGTATTGGATGGAGGAGGTACCTCCTATAGCTTTAGATGCTTTGTATAAGGATGCTTCTAATTTATGAATGAATGAATGGCTATTCCCCTTTCAAAAAAATAGTGATAATATGAAATAAAAATAAAAAGTAGACTCAAGAAAAAAAAATTAAACAAATAAAAAAAGGTTTTACTAATATATGCTTTTATAAAAATTTTTTATGGAAAAATGAAAAGTGAATAACTTTTTAAATAGCATTTTTAATTTTTTATTAAAAATTTTGTTAAAATTAATGATTAATGTATATCCTAAAAAAATTTCTAATAACATATATTAACCGAACCAAAAAATATTGGATCATCTATTTAATAGTTGCAAAATGATCAACCTTTAATAATAAATATGTTAGTTAAAAGTAGTTGGCCGAAGATTAATAGATCAAGATGGATGTATAGGAAGTAGGCCGCCACAATAGGACATCTGCTTTTGCACTTTATAAAGTTCAGATTTCTATTTGCAAGACTATTGTCATTGTGCATGGGGACAAGCAAAAAGGATTGGAACAATATAAGTAATGATATGAAGATACTGAATAAATACTTTCTTGCTCAAAAAACTCAACTCGAAACGGGAGAATCAAAAAGATCGGCCTGGACCGTGCATGTGTTTATTTATTTGCGATTAGCTTTTGGAGAATTGTGCATGTGTTTGCAAGGTATTTACTTTTGGAAAATGTTAACAAGCACCGTGCAGTACTTGTTAAGATTTCCCTTTTTGGGTCACATTAAAGAAAAAGAAAAAAATTTACAAAAAAATTACTAAAAGAGATAAAAAATTGCCAAAAGCTGGCAAAAATTGCCCATAAATTTGAAAAGTTGCCAAAAATTATGTTGTTAACAGGCACCATTTAAAAAGCTATCAAAAATTATGTTGTTAACGGACACCTTACGGTGCCCGTTAACACAACCCAAAAAAATAAAAAGTAGACCATATAGAAGAAGATGGGTCTAGGATGGATTTGGATATTCTGCAGTAGTGCCAGTCTTAAACTTTGCAGATTTCCATTCTATGATTGGACTTAGTTGGGTTGTCAATGCACAATTTCTTTTATAGACCTCGCTGTCATATAAAGTAGCTTTTGCATAAATAAAAAAGGATTTTACTAATGTGTGCCATAAGGGCACACAATAGTATACCATTTTTGAAAAAAGTTTTATCAGGACTAATAAATTTTTTTCAAAAACGGATTTGTTAATGTATGCCTGAAGAGTAGTCCACGTGTTGCTCTTCTTTTACAAGTGACTTTTACCATTATGAATTCTATAGGTCTTATCCTACGGTATTATTAGTGGCAGAAAGTAAAGAATATTATATATGGTGAATATGTGGATTTTTGCATTGAGATAATAGTGAAAAATATAATTTTAATACTCTTTTATGGCCGGGTACCGTTATAAATTTTTTTTTTTGAATTATTTGATTATCGAGTATGGTGCTTGAAAATTGTTTAGGTGATATTTAAGGATTTTAGAGAAAGTGTTAGGGAGAAATTCTTTGTGGTGAGTTAGCTGAGGTAACTAACCTTATCCTAATTGGTTTTATTTTACTTATACTACTGAAATTTGTTTATAATTGTTATAATTTTATTATATTGTTTTAGCTGCTTTGATTTAAAGGAAAAAAAAAAGAAGAATTATCACAAATATATTTTCATTACTGAATATATATATATATATTTATATTTATATTTATATGTATATATTTGATTGAATTTTTTTTTTGAACTATGATTTGATATATATGATTTTAGACAATTTAATTATGTTTTAACTCTGATACCCAGCCAATAGGGTTATTTATTGGTACTTTGATACCCAGCCAATGGGGGTCATTCATTGGTACTGAAACTTGTTCTATCTTAGGCATCATGAGTCTATCGTGTTTCTGGATCTAGCTAATGGGGGAAATACATTGGCACAGAACTAGTTTCATCTGAATCTGATGCCCAGTTACAAGGATATAGTGTGACCATAGTTGTAAAGATTGTTAAGAATATGAATTATGTTGAATAATTGAATTGTTTAAAGTCCTTGAAACTGCTTGTGTTTTTGGAACCTATTGTAAATTTATAGCTTGATATATATGGAAAACTGATTAATTTCTAATTCATCTATGATATATTTGTAAGATTTAAAATTTTTGATCTAATATAATTTATTATTTTACAGATTTATTTGCTTGATAGAACTTTTTAGAACTTTGATTACTTCTTGAGTTGTCAACTCACCCCCCCTCCCCCCCCCCTTTTTTCTCCTTTTAGATTTTGATCAGGAAGAGTAGCATGTTTTTGGGCTTCCACTGGAATGTGCGTATGAGTGAAGTTTAGGAATCATTGGAATAAAATTTGGCTTTTAGGTTTAACATTGTCTTTGTTTAGACTTTAGTCTTAAAAAGATTTAGTTTATTTTCTTTATGATGTTGGAAGATTATTATTTTAGAGATCCTTTGATAATTGCACTTTTTGAAAATATTTTTTTGGATTTATTGATGAAATTTTTCTTTGAGAATAATTCTTTAGTTGTTAAGAAGACTTTTCACACTTGTAGGGTGTAAACTTTATAAGTGTGTGGCTATTGTCACGTGACTAGCTCTTACTTGGGTTCGGGGCGTAACATGTGATCCATAGACCATAGCAACTTTTATTGAATGTATATAATTTCCCATAAAATTAAGGCTTAAAGGGTTAGGAATATGGATGAGACCACCAAAAAACAAAAAAAAAAACCAACAACAACAAATTGGAGAGAGATATAAAGTAGATACTATAATATTCATATTTTTTTATCTTCAAAAAATTTTAACAGCAACATAAAAAGTAATTTTATATATTTTAAAATTTTAGATTTTTATTAAAGTAGTTGCCTATTGTGCTCTAGTCTGACTAGAAAGTTACAACCATTATAAAAATAATTGTCGTAAATACATATTCTCTTATTTTTGAGGGGAGTTTGAACTTCTATTAGTAGATTTAGGTTTAGGCACAACACAGTTTAACAATCTGCCATAAATAATTTTTTGAGGAAGTGAACAAATGACAATCAGTATTCCTCGACAAAAGGTCAAATATGGAAGTTTATGTATCTAAACTCTAAAGCCGACACCTAGCCACAATGTATTGCTATTTTTTACTTGTAAGTTGTAACTAAAGCCATTAATTACCAGGCTATATCAAAATCATATCTTGCTACTGTAATCAGTTTTATTAATTATTAGAAGAGTTGGATATCATGTCTTTATTTTTCATTTTTTTGCTGAGAAAAAAAATGAGCAAACAGAGCAATTTGATCAATTGGTGTCTTCCACCTAAGCGTGATCATAATAACACTTTATTTGTTGGACCTAGACCTATGAAAGCAAAGGATTTGAATGAGCTAGAGCAATGCACTATCGAGAACGCTAGTGAGTATAAGCCGAGAGCATAAAGTTATTTCCCAAGAGCTTTTCATTACAGGATTTGAATCTGGGACCTCTACCTTCCAAACCTTTAAAGTGAGCCCATGACCACTAGAGCAACCACCCTAATTGTTGGATATTATGTCACATCTCAATTTGTTACTTTAATTAATACTAGAGTGCTTTATTTCTATTTCTACAAAGTATATAGGTGAAACCACTGTGAAGGAATGACCTTGAATCTTTGTTGTATTAATTGCTATTTTGGTATGCTTGTACTGGTTTAAATTATAATGTTTATCATATGCTCAGAGTTTGATTTTCTTCAAAAGACTTTTCACCATGTTTGGCAAGGTTTCTTTATTGTCTTTCATTCAAACATCTAACATTTTCATTGCTTGCCACGCATTCGAGCTGATCTAACCTGGTCACATGCATTAGTGACCTAACTTTGAAAACCAATCTGACTCTCCTCAGTATGAAGAAGCCGTATATCTTGTTTCAGTTCTCTTATCTGACAATATTTTCTTTCTCACTTTGTGATTTTCATTTGCTTTTGAGTTTTGATATGATCATTTGGTTTGGTATCCGACAATACAAAATTATTGTACTTTCAAGTTTCAACGAATAACTCTTGGCCTACCACACAAATTGATTGGTATCCGACAGTACATCTTGGACTGTGTATCAATGCATGAGAGAATTGGTCTTGGAAAAGAGAAACCCATTCCCACTTGAAAGTGTTCAGACTTCAGATTGTGCAATCCAGTAAAGAAATAAATATGGTCATGGACGCATGCATGTGAGCAATGAAGTAGAGGAGTCCTTTTTGGATTTTCATACCGCATATAATTGAGATATTACTTCTTGTCCTAAATTGTTAGGCTTTATTTATTTTTCCTTTTTTTTTTTAATAGAAGGGGCTTATTTTGTCTTGGATGTATCAAATTATTCAAAATAAATTTTTTAACATGCTCTATAATTTATTTGAAAAACCAATATAATTATTAATAAATTTTAAATAAATGATTTTTTTTTTCTGCTGAGAAAATTAAATAGTTGTGAATATTTATATATTTTTATGTAAATGATATACATCAAAAAATTTCCTTCCAAGGTTTGATTTTAAAACATCAATAATACATCAATAACTGCTTTTAGCATTATGAATTTTCTCGATGTATATATGTTTATTTATTTCTTAGCTTTGTCCAAATCAAAATTACAAGAGGCCTATTGCAATTTACCCTTTTTGGGCAAGACATTTGTCATTCTCACTTCTCATTAAGTGCGAAAAAAGGTGCATACTATTGCTTAAATTAACCGGTCTCTATCAATCCCAATTCATCAGTTCAACATTTGGATAGCCCTTAGAATTAGTTCAAATCTTCTGCTTCATTGAACATGGCAAGGTTTTATTGATAAGTAAACTACATTTATTTTGTTTCTCATAGCATTTGGAAGGAAAATTACCTATAAATGTAAAAAATCACATGAGAATTTGGTATTACAAGAAATGGCAACGTTAACCAACATTAGATATTTTGTTATAACTCCTACATCCATTTTGGAAATGGACAGGTGCCCTCAAATACAATGGAAAAAAAATATGGAATCAATTCCCTCAAAACCCTTTATGAGCAGAAATGATCAAGTAAACTTTATAAATCTAAAAATATGATCTACGCATAAGATTTAAACTTGCACAAATAGAAGCAATCACCAGCCCCTGTGTGCCTCACAACTAATGCAGCAAGTGTGGGGAAATAATACACAGAAAAAAGATGAAACCTCTTCCTAAACTCTATTGTACTTTTATCAATGTGGTGGACAGCTTGATGTCAAAATCGTATAAAACTGTCCACAAGTGCGGTACGTAACTGTTTGGTTTCTCTTCAAACCAATTCTCGTGAAGCTGAACCCTCCTTTATTAGCTTATAAGAGCATTCCATCTAAACCAAGGGTCACATGGAGGTTCTGGCAAGCTTGTGTTGATCACATGGGTTCCAGTTGTTCTATCACAAAATTTGAAAAGGTTCTCTCACCTATGTGAGGTCCTTTGTGCTTAGCTAATTAGAGAAAACTGGGGTCTCCAACCCAGCTTTCAAGAAACCATCATTTTTTATGTAAGTTATACATGAAAAAGGAAGGAAAAAAAAAAAAAAAGACGAGATGAAGTTAAAGAGAAAAGAACAATTCATTTTCATGCAAAATGCAAACAGATAGGGTACATAACGCGTGACATGGGGACCATTGGATGTATCAAAGTTCTATGCTTGAAGAATCGCCCCTTTTGAGTACAAAACAGTTTTTTTCCACTCGAAAGCTCACCTGTTTTTCTAGCTCACTTGGACTGATTGAACTGAGGCCCAGTTCGGCCTATATTCACAGTGTCGTGGTTTGGTCTTTGGTGTCCAGTTACTCTAGTATGATATCAACCATCCTAAGACTCCTGAAATTATCAAAAAATAGATGATTGTTTATCAGGAAGAAGAGGTTTTATCAGCTTGGGAAATTGACTCTGGTTGCATCTTGGACAGGTTTATTAAGGTGTTGAAAGAATTTGCAGGCTGTAATGGGTAAACTACCTCCAGCTGGGTGTAAAATGTGGGCACTTCACTGAAAGAACCAGTGCCAGTGCTTGTAAACTTGAGGAGATTGAGAACGAAGCAAGTGAAGTTCCAGACATAAAAGGCACAAGTGAAGAGTAAATAGAACGGTGCCGTTTTACCTTTAATGTTAATGTCTTAAGTCTGGCACGTATGCACGTGTGAGAAGCAGTTGAAGTTTAAGCCCAAATCTGTAACTAACTTTCCCTCCATTTACTGTGTATATATAGTGTAACCGTCCCTGTATTTGTAATGTTGAAGATCATATCAGTAAAACAGATTTTATAATTCAAGAATTCAGTTTTTCTTTTCTTTCTTTTCTCTCTGGTCTTTACTTTTCTTCAGCTATTCTCTGTAATCTTTCATTCACCATAGAAAAAGAGGGTTTATCCAAGTTTTTACTCCCAGTTGAAGTGTTGGGAGACCCTGACTTGGTTGTTATGCAGCATTCACCTTAGTGTCTACTCCAACTCCTCCATCGTTTGCTCAAACACCGAAACCAAATCAAACAAATCCATTCCCTCCTAATTACCAAAGGTCGCCTCCTCTATAGTACAAACGCAACCACGCCAAATTCAAAATGGATGAGCACCCTCCTCTACAACACTTTGATAAGAGCTTACGTAGATCTTGGACAAGCTCACAACACCCTTATGTTAGTGTAGAAAGGAAACCTGTACATGTTTGATGAAATGTCTCAATGAAGATGGAGATTCCTCCGTTCTCATACTATTATCTATCAACAAAATGTATACTACCTTGTAAAGGGTTTTTATTATTATTATTATTATTTTAAATGTTTTTTCGGATTAGATAACAGTTGGATTTTTGTTTTAGTTTCACATGTAGAACCATAAAGCTTATTTCTTTGCTTGGCAAACAACTTGCTGCTGTTGAGAATAGTTCCAGAACAAAACAGAGCATTGATGATGAGCAACGGCTAGTTCTCAACGGCTAGTTCAACTATCCCTCAGAACGGTGTCGTTCTACTTAAACGTATAGTGTTAATAGACTTAAGTGAAACGCTGCGTTTTGTATAGCTGAGGTTAACATCTTGAAACGCTGCGTTTTTGTATAACTGGTGTGAGTCCTTAAACTTAGTCTGTTAGACAGTTAATAGCAGTTAAGTTAGTTCCTAATTTCCCTCCACAAATTCCGGATCTATTCCGTGATTTCTGGATTTCTGAGAATTGCTGAGAAAATTAAATAGTTGTGAATATTTATATATTTTTATGTAAATGATATACATCAAAAAATTTCCTTCCAAGGTTTGATTTTAAAACATGAATAATACATCAATAACTGCTTTTAGCATTATGAATTTTCTCGCTGTATATATGTTTATTTATTTTTTAGCTTTGTCCAAATCAAAATTACAAGAGGCCTATTGCAATTTACCCTTTTTGGGCAAGACATTTGTCATTCTCACTTCTCATTAAGTGCGAAAAGAGGTGCATACTATTGCTCAAATTAACCGGTCTCTATCAATCCCAATCATCAGTTCAACATTTGGATAGCCCTTAGAATTAGTTCAAATCTTCTGCTTCATTGAACATGGCAAGGTTTTATTGATAAGTAAACTACATTTATTTTGTTTCTCATAGCATTTGGAAGGAAAATTACCTATAAATGTAAAAAATCACATGAGAATTTGGTATTACAAGAAATGGCAACGTTAACCAACATTAGATATTTTGTTATAACTCCTGCATCCATTTTGGAAATGGACAGGTGCCCTCAAATACAATGGGAAAAAAAAAATGGAATCAATTCCCTCAAAACCCTTTATGAGCAGAAATGATCAAGTAAACTTTATAAATCTAAAAATATGATCTACGCATAAGATTTAAACTTGCACAAATAGAAGCAATCACCAGCCCCTGTGTGCCTCACAACTAATGCAGCAAGTTTGGGGAAATAATACACAGAAAAAAGATGAAATCTCTTCCTAAAATCTATAGTACTTTTATCAATGTGGTGGACAGCTTGATGTCAAAATCGTATAAAACTGTCCACAAGTGCGGTACGTAACTCTTTGATTTCTCTTCAAACCAATTCTCGTGAAGCTGAACCCTCCTTTATTAGATTATAAGAATATTCCATCTAAACCAAGGGTCACATGGAGGTCCTGCCAAGCTCGTGTTGATCACATGGGGATCCAGTTGTTCTATCACAAAATTTGAAAAGGTTCTCTCACCTATGTGAGGTCCTTTGTGCTTAGCTAATTAGAGAAAACTGGGGTCTCGGACCCAGCTTTCAAGAAACCATCATTTTTCATGTAAGTTATACATGAAAAAGGAAGGGAAAAAAAAGGACGAGATGAAGTAAAAGAGAAAAAAACAATTCATTTTCATGCAAAATGCAAACAGATAGGGTACATAACGTGTGACATGGGGACCATTGGATGTATCAAAAGGGTAAGCCTGAAGCATGGTTGAAGCAAGTATTCATTGCAGAGAAGCAGACCTTTAGGCAGAGAGGCAGGGCTTCAAAACAGAGCACTGGAAGACTTGCAGCAATAACACCTATACGTCACTCTACAACAGCTAATACGACTTGCAGTTTTTAAATTAGTTGCCTCAGTAGTTTAGTCGCTATTTATACATAGACATGTGTAATGTTCTGATTGGTTGTAAGGGCTAGATCTGTATAAAGCGGAGTTAGTTAGGATTAGATATTTTTTAGCTCTTGTATCAATTCTTGTATAAATAGGCTCTTGTACTTCTTTTCTGATTAATGCAACACAGAAGTTTCGTTCTCAAATTCTCACTGGATGGGAACAAAACCAACACATAAGATTGTTGGATTTGAACCAAATAAACTACTCAGTCAAAATGTTTTTATTTTTATTTTCCCACTTTTCATATTTACCAAATGTCCCCAAATATCTTCACATTTATAGCAGTATTAGGGGCAAACATGTACCATCTTCAAATCTCATCAAATCATTCAAACCAATACACCATAAGGCAAAATATAGAGCATGAAACACAAGCAGTTGGTCTGCTCAGGGCCTCAGACGCTCACTTCTAGCTTGAAAACTAAATCCAAGCAGTTGCTAAATCCAAGCAGTGTAGAGCATACAGTCAATACAACTTGAGGCAACTGTTTGGATTTAGTTTCAAGCTAGAATGCGAGTCTGTCAACTACAACTACAATAGTCGGCTCCAACTCTCACTTGTAAAATATGGATCATATTTCCATCTGTATTCTTCATTGATGGCCTGAGGTGGTCTCTCTTATGGTACCACCTTATGCCATCAAGAAGAACATGGAATGGTAAGTGTTTCATTTCTAAAGGCCATACAATACTTTACATTCTTGTTGCCATTAAGTTTCTTAATGCAGTAGTGTCTATTTGTGATAGCCATTGACGGATTTTTTCAGGGTTGGATCTTCACTTATATCACATACTATGTCAGCTAGTTGTATGCTGATTAAATCTGATCTATTGGGAGCAAGGAATCCACCCTATTTAAGCCCTCAATGAGTACCAAACCAAGCCATTTTTGCCACTACAAAGTGCTAAGTGTGATTCCATTTTTGTCGTAATCTACACACTATACAACTCTCATCTTGTGTAATGCCTCTACAGCTCTACTGTTCTACTTCCAGGTCCAAGCCTTTTCTCCACAGTTAAGGTACTAGTTGGCTAACTGCTATCCTTCCAAACTTTGTGTCCAAAATTTTCTCAAATTCTACTAAAATCCCTTTGTCAAAATATTGTTCATTGTTCAGTTAATAACCTGAATTATCATTAAACAGCCGAGACTCCTCCGCATCCATGTTAGAGCATTCCTTTTGTAAAGATAATACCTTTTGTAAATTTTTGTTCATATTGTTTAACCAGTGACATGACTTGACATTCTATTTTTTCTATCTTGATATTTAGATTTTTAAAGGTTTTGTGCAAATTTGGTATCTAAAATATTTCGAGGGTTCGAGTTTGAACTGCTTTTTTGTAGCTTAAACTCGCATCATTGTCATTCTAAGTTATAAAGGAACGATGACCGAAAGCTCTAAGGTATAAACAACTATTGGGTTTATCTTTCTGAAATTTCTTTTTAACAAAATAAATCAGTTCCTGATTATTTGCCTTTTTAAATAATTGTATTTGGATACACTAGTTCTGTTTGATAAGTCAGATGGGCTTTGATTTTATTGATTGGTGTTTGTTGAGTGTTCTTTTTTCTTTTCCCTGAGAAGATGAATTTAGTTGTCAATTTTTTAAAAATGAAGACCACCTAATTGATTATCTTTCCTTATTTTATAGAAAACTATCACTAGATTTTATTTTATTTTTTGGTTCTTTTTTAATCCTGAGAAAAACTCAAAAAAGAATATTAGTGATGTATATGAGATACACATGCAATTGTAGTTCTGTAGTGGGCGTTCTACCATTTTGATTTTAGTAGGGGTTATGAGAATGTAGTTAAGATTTAAGAATATTAGTGATCTCTTAATTCTTGTTTTGCACTAGATCATGTATGTGAAAATATGCTAATTCTTTATTTCAATTTTCAATAAATCATGTAACTTTTCAAGATCAATATGCTAACTGGGTGTATTGGCTCGTGAACATTTTAAAGTCAATCTAAAGAAAATTGTATTATTTATATTCTTATCTAAACGTTTGTTATATTGAAAATCCGATGTCAATATGCATGGCAATAATTTATAAAAAAAAAGAAAAAAGAATAAAATGTAAAAAACAGGAGGAAGCAGGTTAACCCATACTTTGCCTAAGTTTTTTCGGCTAGGCCGTTGGGTTGGGACTTGGGACCATTCAGCCCAATTGTTGATTTATCAAAGTATGAATTGTTATTTTCTCTGTGAGGTGTAGCTAAGGCATATGCTACAACATTGTCTTGCTTATAAATGTGAGAGAAAGAAAAACTTTGAAGAGAATTAACAAAGGACATAGTGCCTTTTCTAAATGACCAAAAGCAGAATCAACTACCTCTCAAAAATGGAGTTTACAAGGCCGACTTCATGGACAAATTGTGTCACTCGCCTAACTGCTGATGATTTGATGATAACCACGAAAGAAGATTCAAGATTTTTTTTGATAGAGACGCCATGACCTCATCATGGGAATTGTGAAAGTTATTTGATATATAATAGAGTTAATAAAAAAATTGAAACTTTTCTTTCCTTATATGCATTTCATTATTTTAACAAGACCCAATTTGAGTGTTATTGGTTTTAACTTAAATTTCTAGACTAATTTGATAGTTTTTCAAATATTGGTAGATTCCAAGAAATATGGTTTTGTTTCGTTTTCATATAAAAATTGTAGCTTGACATTTTAATTGATGAGGAGTTGGTTTCATTGTTGATACAAAGATAGGTGTAGATTCATTTATATCTAATGGTGGCATGTGCATCAAGTTGCTAAAATGAGAGAAAGTAGTTGCTTATTACCTTATATAAACAGATAAGCTAGCTAATGCTTAACATTAGGGAGTTTGTCATGTACTAGGAGGTGTAGCAAGGAATGTTGCTGGATGCATATGGGCCTTGATATGGCAGATGAGATTAGGTTTTGCTTGGTTAGTTCTGCTCATAAAGGGTTTTGAGCTTTGCTGGAATGAAATGATTCCATATTGTTTTCCATAGTATTTATAGGCACCCAAATGGTAGTCGGAAACAGGAATTAACACAAGATAACTAATGTTGGCTAACATTGCCATTTCTTGTAATACCACAGGTTCTCATGATTTCTTGACATCATTGGTAATGGTCCATCCAAATGCTATGAGAAACAAAATAAATGTAGTTCACTTAAAAAAAAAATAACTTTGCTATGTTAAATGGAGCAGAACATTTGAACTCATTCTAATGCCTATCCAAATGTTGTACTGATGAATTGGGATTAATAGAGATTTGTTAATTTGAAAGGGTAAATTACAATGACAGCACCTGTGCTTTGTCACAAAAATAATATCCCTTATAATTTGGATTTGGACTGTGACAGATATAGCTAAGAAATAAATAAAGAAACATATATACAACCAAGACAGACGTAATGCTCAAAGCAGTTTTTAATGTGAATTTCTTCTGTGCAGATGATACAAGGTCAGTATAATCAGTTGCCATGGTTGTTTTCAGTCTATAAAAACCATCAAAGTATATGGAATCTGAAATTACAAGCCAATTTGGTCAAGTATAATGGATCTAATAGAAATTGCAACTTGAACACCATGGCATTTTTTCTCTTCTGACTTGCTATATTTGTTGTTAATGTCTCTGGATTGGTCCTTGATTTTCACCCATCATCCTGAGTTTAAATTCCCACTAGAAGTCCCCCTTGATACTTTATGAGTCATGCATCAAGGTTTATTTCCTAAGGCTGAATTCAAAGCCCCTATCCGGCTAAGATTTCACTACAAAAAACAGAAAAAATAGTCCTTGATTTTTTATTGATAGTCATGGAGCATGTATGATATTACAAAAACATTCTTGAACAAAAGTAAACCTTATCACTCATAGATTATGTAAACATTTTGCGTACATGGGTGAAACGATCTAAGCCTTTAAGGAACTAGTAATAGGATTGCACATTACATATCACTTATAGTGATTTTTTAATCATTTTTTTTTACATATCACTTGTAGTGACTTTTCCTTAGATGTAGTTCATACATCTATGGAAAACTCAAGTAACTTTTAGAAAAGCTATTGAGGAGCTTGGTCATCCTTTTTTCTTTACCTTCCTTTTTCACATAAATTCTTCTAGTTTTCTACTATGTATAAGCTCTTTCACATATGCGACCCAGCTCTGTATTGAAATCAAAATCCAAACAGTTTTATTATACGGTCACTCGTCACGGCAGCTCCATAACTCACCAGCATAGCACCTGAAATAAATTATACCTTATATTAATAGATAATTAGTATATGCACCTTTAAAACTAAATCATAATTCAACTTGTCTACTTCAAATCTCAATCAAAAACAAATAATTTTCAAGTGTTTAACTAGGATGGATTCTTTGCTATCAATAAATTGGACTTAATCAAGGTACTAGAAGATCCCCTAAATGCACTTTTGGGGAACACTATGCAGAAAGAGGATAACATACAACTAGTTGCCATAGTACGTGATATAAATTAGAAATTAAGAATGAAGTCATGTTTGGGAATGGTTAGGTGCAAAAGGAAGCCAACCCTAAAATCCATTAGACTTTCAATCGCTATCACAAAGAGACACTAGTGCATCAAGAGATTAAGTGCAACAAGAATGTGAAATATGGGAAGGTCTTAATAGATCAAGGTGAATTGTCAACTATCAAGAGAGATGTACTTTCGTAATGTGATTTTGTTATCAATAATTTCATTATCTTCTTAAAAAAGAGAGAGAAGAAGAAGATAGATTGCTAATGTTTAGCATATCATAAATTAAAAAATAATTTGTAATAATATCATTAGTAAGTAATCATTTCTTATAATAACACCCTTAAAAACAAAACTAATAAGAAACAAGAACAAAGTACGAAGCAAAATACTTTAACGTAGATTATCAAATTTAGAATTCTAACCTCTACTTCATGGCATGATTTGAAACCCAAATGGTGGCTAGGTTAGATAATACTCACAGTTATTGGAACAAGATGCCATCTATTATGGAAACTCATAATAATTGTGTCTAGTATCTTCGCACTATATCCTGGATACCATAGGTGCATGTATCGATTCACGAGTTCATGGTTATAATGACCTTATTATTCAAAACATCAAAATTTAGTGGTTATCAAACATGTATAATAATAGACAATTAAAAAAAAAGTAAAAAGCAAGTTCATAGAAAAGAAAAAAGAGTTTACCCTTCGTAAAAAATGATGATGAACACATCTAATTTAATGGGGCAATCCATTGCAATAGTTGATGGAGAGGATGGAGGCACTACAAGAAAAAAAATGTTTATTACAACAAAAAAATCATTGCAATAAATAACCATAGATTCATTGCAATAGTTGATGCAGTGTGTTACAATAAAATATGAGGTAATATGTTTGTACAACAAAAAATTTCATTGCAATAAACTACAGATATTTTAATGACAATTTTAATCCAATGATATATATGTTGTTGCAATAAACAATTTACTACTTCAAATATCTTATAGTAATAGACTATTACTTCACAAATTTAGATTGAAAATAATTGACAAAAATAATTCGGGTTAAGTTATTGCAACGATATATTCGCTGTAATTGATAATTATTTCATACTTGTCATTGCAATAGGTTGTAAAATAATTGATATCAAGTTATTGCAATGATATATGCTTCATGTTTGTCATTGCAATAAATTATAAAATAATTGATATCAAGTTATTGCAATGATATATTCATTGCAATAAAATATACTTGGAACAAAATAATCAAGATTCCTATTGAAATCCACACGATTTTATTATCAGTAAGCGCACTAGTAGCTTCCTTAACTCCCCCCACTATTGACAATACTACACTAAGGAGGAAATTGTAATGTAAATTATTATTCAGAATATTAGATACGAAGAGTTCATGAAATGTAAAGTTATAAATAATTGTAACTAAGCTAAATAAATTGAATAAATAGCTTAATTTGCAAATGCAAAAATAGTTGGTATCAAGTTATTGCAACGATTTCTTCATTTTAAACTTTTGCAACAAATTTAAGTAACAAATTTGTTGGGGGAAAAAACAGTTACCAAACATACCCTTACCATTCCTTAAAAAAAATAATAATAATAATAATAATAATAATAATAATAATAATAATAATAATTATTATTATTATAGGGGTGATAGGCCCAACTGTATATATATATATATATATTTTTATATATTTTGGGCCGAATGCTCAATCCGAGGACATCTAGTAGTTCGAGAACGGGTAAACGCTGTTATGGAAGTCGGCATTTGTGAATAAAGAAAGGGGTTTGGCCATGATGGTCCGAGAAGATGATTCGAGGAGGGATGCTTCCTTAGCTGAGCAAAGTAGAAGTCAAAAGGTGCGGTTTGCTACCTAGAAGCAACGTTCCAGGAGATTCTATTGATAAGGATATACATCATGGATGCATAGGACAAAGAAAAGCTATGAAATATCTAAGAGAAATTGCTACCACCGTATAAAATGCTCTGTAGCTAACTCTCTGGCCGCATTAATGAGAAAGTGATACCTGAACAGTAATTTTCAGTCTTACAGTTGCTCCCAAAGACTTCAAGAAGGTGCTAATGGGATAAGGATCAACACCAGCAATCTAATTCACACGTGGAGGGTGAAGATGAAAGAAAGAAGATGGTATAAAATAGAAAGGAGTTCCTTAGGAAGGGGGGATCGCAGATTTGAGAGAAAAACACTGTAGCAACAAGAACTGAACTTGTAATCAAAATCATGCGTACGTATGCGCATGTTTATGTCCTGTTGAATCTAGTTTTCACGTGTCTAGGTCTAGGGTTAGTAGAATAACATGTTTTACTTGTTTAATTGATATATTGATAATTAGGGTTTATATCTTGGATTAACAATATGAACATGCACATTAACATGAACATTCATTGATGTATAAGTGCGGTGATGAGCATGATATGGTTGATGAACAAGATGAATATGCTTGGTTGATGTCATGATGCTATGCTTGGATCTTTGGGATATGCTTGATGTTGATGCCTTATTAGTGATATTGTTTTGTGATGTGCTTGCTGCCCTTGGATATTTTTTGCTAGATGAATGGTAGGGGTTTCATGCTTTGGATGAGTATGGGACATTTGCCATGTTTGGATGTTAGATGCATGTTAGTGTGTGTGAGTTTAGAATAAAATATTAGAGGACTCTTTGATGGGATTAGGATTTGGAACACAATGATTGGAGACTGACCTACGGGTCGAGTGAGGTTAGGTGCCTAACATCTTCCTATCCCAATACCTAATCTCTGAACACGTGCTTTGGTAAAGATCTGTCATTCCACAATGACGCTATATTTATGATTCCTAGACCTAATCTAGGTGGCAACTCCATTTACACCCTCCGCCATAGTCCACCCTAGGCCAAGGCGAACTCCCACGTCTCTAGAGAAACCCAAAAACTCGTCGTGGGCTCTTGTGCCCACACTTGTAACCACTTGTACTTGATTAATGAATTCTTGGGAGTGGTGACCTGAAATTCACCCAGTGAGGTTTTTGTCTTGTGAAAGTTTTCTCCATTTGTCAACAAATCACTTTGTCAATTTTATTTTTTGTTACACTCTAGATTATTTGGTGATTTGTTTGTACCTCTACGTTATTGGCATGTAATTTGATCTAATTAATCAACTTAAGTAAGTGAATTATTTAATTGGAGTCAATCTATAACCCAACATAAAGAATATTAATTAGGACTAATTCAATTTAGAGGATAATTGCACATGACTTAATGAGGTAAAATAATTGTTTTGAACTATATAAAATTTTCTTGGTGATTTTTTTTTAAATAAACGTAAAATAATACTATATAATATACCATATTAAAATAATACTATATATATTTGTGTGTTTCTTATTTTTGTTGATTTTAAAATTTATTGATATACTTTGCTTGGCCTTGTAAAATATTTTCCGGGCTCTAACACTGCGTCACTAGATTACTAGGGCATTGGTCATGGTATAGAAGATATTTTAGAG
>NW_027070083.1:368504-378227 GCF_002906115.3 Quercus suber
GAGGGAATAGAGGTATTAATAAACCAAGACAAGATCTTACTCTGAATACTCTCCCATTCCTCTAGGCGATCTTCATAATCATCTGTTGTAACAGTAGTCGTGGAAGACTCTTCAGCAGCTATGACTTTGGACTTAGGGTTTGGTACTGGCTTAGGAATTGAACCAGTCACATATCTCCACAGTTTACGACCCTTGAGAAAAACAGTCATATTCTGAGACCATGCATGATAGCTAGTAGGACCATCCAACATAATGGTGATAGGACGTATGATGTCGCGTTCACTTTGTTGAGCCATAATGAATAAAATGACCAAAAACTGAGATTTAGAGACCTCAAATGCAGAAACGGAGCCTAAAATCGGAATCTACGCGAAAAACTGAGCAAGACAGGTCCTGTTGAAAAATTTTGACCTTGGTCAAAATCAACGGTCAAAGTCAACGGTCAACGGTCTGGTCAACGGTCAACGGCTGATGCTGACGTGGAATGCTGACGTGGCTGAGTGACGTCACCCTAGGGCTGACGTGGTAGTCCGTGAAACGGAGTAAGGCGCGTGAGGCGCGTGGCCGACGCGTGAGGAGCGTGGACGGCGAGTGGACGGCGCGTGGAGGCGCGTGTAAGGGAGAGACGGCGCGTGGAGGCGCGTGGCAGCGCGTGGCGGCTCGTGCTCGTGAGGCAGAAACTTCTGGCGGCGCGTGGGGGCGCATGGAAGGCTGTTTCTGGCAGATTTTTGTTGGGTTTTGCTTGGGATTGTCAGATCTGTCAATGTATGCCTTTACTTTGGCGGTTTGATCAACAAACTGATGAAATCCGAGCGTTCTAGGTTTGTGGGCGTGACGGTGGTGACTCGCTTCCGACAGTGACTACCGGATGAAGGCGAGGGCAGCGGAAGAACGCCGGAGATGTCCACAGGAACCAAAAAATCAGAGGAAAGGCTCTGATACCATGTTAACAATATAAAAAGAGAGAGAATGACTGAATAGTCTGTATAATATTATGTGTGTGTCAATATACAAAGAGAGCCTTTATATAGGCTAGGTATGTGTGCAGTACAAGTAATAGAAGTATAGTACAAGTAATATACTAGGCTAAGCCCAATGGGCTAATCTATACACTAACAGGAAATACTCCCTACCATGGCTGTGCACCGGTGGCTTTAATGAGATCCTACTGTCACATGAGAAGCTAGCTGGAGCTCTTAGAAGTGAAACAACAATGAGGGAGTTTAGAGAGGTTGTGGATGACTGTGGGTTTATGGACCTAGGTTATGTGGGGAAAAAATATTCTTGGAGAGGCAAGTGTGGAGATCACATGGTGTTAGAAAGGTTGTACCGTGCTCTTGCTTCCCATTCTTGGCTTGCTTTGAACCCAGCTACAAGAGTACAATGTATTCGGTCTAAAGTTTCTGATCATTATCCTATAATAATTAATCCTGAAGGAGTTGCAACCAGTCCTTGTAAGCCCTTTAGGTTCGAACAAATGTGGCTTAAAGAGAGTGGGTGCGGAGAAACAATCAAGACAGCGTGGCTGTCTCCTCTTCCTCAATCAAACTCTCTAGTGATGTATGAAAGAATTAAATTATGTGGTGAAAGGCTTTCAGAGTGGAGTAAGCGGTCCTTTGGATGTGTGAGGAAGCAGCTAGAAGAGAAGTCAAAACTGTTGGAAAAGGCCGAATATGCAGCAGCACAGGGGGCTGGTTATGATGCAGTGAAACTATTGAGAATGGAGGTTAATGAGTTACTGGATAAAGAGAGTTTAATGTGGCAGCAAAGGGCAAGAGCTTTGCACCCTAAGTGTGGTGATAATAATACCCGGTTTTTCCATAACAAAGCTTCTCAGAGATTCCACTGTAATAGGATAATGGGATTAATGGATGATACAAACTCTTGGTGCTCAGATACTACTCAGGTAACTGAAATCATAGTTGGGTTTTATACAAGGCTGTTCTCACCCGAAAGACTAGCCAATATTCATGGTATTTTAGATGTGATACAACCTTTAATTATTGAGGATATGAATACCAGCATGACCAGAGTTTTTACTAAGCAAGAAGTTGATATTGCCTTGAAGGAGATGGCACCACTTAAGGCTCCAGGACCTGACGGTATGCCCCCTCTATTTTTCCTGTCTTTCTGGCACTTGATTGGTGATGATGTCTCTAAAGCTGTACTGGATTGTTTAAATTTCTATCACATTCCAAAAGAGTTTAATTACACTTTTTTTACTCTTATTCCTAAAGTGAAAAATCCTGAAAGAATCTCTGAGTTTAGACCAATAAGTCTGTGTAATGTAATCTACAAACTGATTTCAAAGGTTCTAGCTAATCGTTTAAAGCCTTTGTTACCATCTATTGTTTTTGAGAATCAAAGTGCCTTCCAAGCGGGGCGGGTGATTACAGATAATATCCTTATGGCATTTGAAACTCTACATTACATGAAAACTCAGCAAAGAGGTTCCACAGGCTTTATGGCTCTTAAGCTGGACATGAGCAAGACCTATGATCGAGTCGAATGGTCCTTCCTGGAATGTTTATTGAGGAAGATGGGTTTTCACAGTAGATGAGTTGATCTTATGATGAAGTGTATTACTACTGTTTCATACTCCATTCTGATTAATGAGGAGCCTTCACAAACCATCCACCCTAGTAGAGGGTTGAGACAAGGGGATCCTTTATCCCCCTATCTCTTCCTTCTCTGCATTGAGGGTTTACATGGTTTAATTTCTAGAGCTGCTACTTCTGGTGATATTAGGAGTATTTCTATTTGCAGAAATGGTCCTAGATTAACCCTTATTTTTTGTAGATGATAGCTTGCTTTTCTGTAGAGCATCGGTTTAGGAATGCACACATGTCCAAAACCTTCTTGCTAATTATGAAGAAGCATCTGGGCAAAGACTGAATAGAGAGCAAACCACACTGTTTTTTAGCAAAAACACAGCCAGTGAAGTCCAAGATTCCATCAAAGCTCTCATAGGAGTTCCTGAGATTAAGCAGTATGAAAAATATTTAGGCTTACCATCCTTTGTGGGTAGGCGTAAGAGAGCAAGTTTGGCATACATCAAGGATTGTATTTGGTCTAAGCTCCAAGAGTGGAAAGAGAAGCTCCTCTCACAGGCTGGTAGGGAAGTTCTTCTAAAAGCAGTGGTACAAGCAATTCCGACCTATTCTATGAGTTGCTTTAAGTTACCCGCTACACTTTGCCATAAGATAGAGATTATGATCAGAAAATTTTGGTGGGGACAACGCATTCATTGGGTTAAATGGCGTACTTTATGTAAGCCAAAAGCCATTGGAGGCATGGGTTTTAAGGAGCTCCAAAAGTTTAACGACGCCATGTTGGCTAAGCAAGTTTGGCGCCTACTTCAAAATCAAGACTCTCTATTTTTCTGTTTCTTTAAATCAAAATTTTTCCCTTGTGGATCAATTTTTGATGCTAAGGAAAATAAAGGGTCTTTTGCTTGGAGGAGTATTTTGAAGGGAAGAGACCTCATTAGGAGTGGACTGAAATGGAGGATTGGGAATGGCTCTAAAGTGAGAATTTTCCTAGACACCTGGATGCCTGGGTATAGACAAGGTAGAGTCCTCTCCCCTATCTCAGACAACTAGGAAAATTCCTTAGTTTCTAGTTTAATTAATTAGGTGGATAAAAGCTGGAAAGTGGCAAAGATTGATAGTATGTTTATACCCGAAGAGGCAGCAATTATCAAGGCTATCCCACTTAGCTTATTTGATTGGGATGACCTTCATTTTTGGCCTTACACCCGAGATGGAGTATATATAGTGAAATTAGGTTATCAGGTTTTGATGGAACAGGAAGACACGGAGTCGCAAGTTACAGTTGATCGTGGTGTTGTCTCTAATGTTTGGAAGGCTATATGGAGTATGCGGGTTCCTAACAGAGTTGGGACTTTTGTTTGGCTAGCGGGGACCAACTCGTTGCCAACAAAGGTTAATCTGGTTCGGAGGAAAGTACTTAATGAAGATGTTTGTTTAGAGTGTAAGGCACAGCTAAAGGACACGATGCATGCACTATGGACTTGCCTGATTCTAAAAGATATGTGGAAGGTTAGTTTCAGCAGGCTTATGGCAGACACGGGCACATGCTCCAACTTCATTGAGATCCTTGAGCAAGCTTCGACAGATAAATTTACACTTGAGCTTTTCGCTATAACGGTATCCGAAGTGTGGCAGCATAGAAACAGAGCCCAGGTGGGTGAGCCCATGGTTTCTCTTAATATGCTTCCTCCTAAGGCGTCAAATGCTTTGCGCGAATTCTAGTAGTTACGTCCTAACCATACTACTATTCCACGAACAGCCCATGCAGAAAAATGGAAGCCTCCCAATGCATCGTGTGTGAAGGTGAATTTTGACGGCGTGTTGTTCTCTCAAGACGGACTAGCTGGCATCGGTGTAATAATTTGGAATGACTAGGGACTTGTTATGGCTGTTCTCTCACAACAAATTGTCGGACTGTGTGCCTTACTGATCCATCCAACTACCAATTGGTGAAGGATGAGGGGGCACAGATCTTTTATAGCATTCGATCGCAGACCAAGCCCATTGGTATTGGAGCAAATTGTGAAATCCTTCACAATCCCTCCCTCACAATACGGCTTCAATGACTCGAACCTATGACCGGACTCTGATACTACTTGTCGGACCGTGTGCCTTACCGATCCATCTAACTACCAGTTGGTGAAGGATGAGGGGACACAAATCTTTTATAGCATTTGATCGTAGATCAAAACCATTGGTATTGGAGCAAATTGTGAAATCCCTCACACAGATTCCATCACCTGCTTTGGTGGAGATGGTGGAAGTGGTAGCAGCTCGTCGAGCTCTGATGTTTGCTGTGGAACTCGGTTTCGACAAGGTGGAAGTGGAAGATGACTCTGAATCAGTTGTTAATGCTATTCTTGGTGACTACATGGACAATTCATATATGGGTCATGTCTTGCTAGACATTAAGTTTATGTTTTCTAGCTTTTCTTTTATTTCTATTAAGCATACTCACAGAGAAGGAAATTGTGTTGCCCATAAACTTGCTAGAAGGGCTGCCAATAATCCTTTTCTTGTTTGGATGGAGTCTGTTCCTTCAGATATTCTTGATGTCTATCAGCTTGATATTTTAAGGATGCAATAATACAATCGTTACCCCGGTGGGGTTTCTTCTCAAAAAAAAAAAAAAAAAAAAGATTACTATCATAAATATTCTTATGACTATAAGAGGTTCCACATACCCAAAAAAAAAAAAAAAAAAATAAAAATTGAGTACGGTAGAATTTCCCATAAAATCAATGTGTGTTTGTTCTTCCCTAATTCGGCCAAATATGTACTTGGTAATGCAAGAATAATAATGTACAAGATTTAGATGATAAATAAAGATTTCTTTATTCTAGGAACTCTAAATATGTGTACATCCAAGTCCGGGGACTAGTAGTTAGTTTTATTGAATCAACAATGAGCATAAATATACTCCTCGGGGGAAAAAAAATAAAGCATAATTGAAATTAAGAGGGGGACTCATTAATGTTAGAAAATGCTAAAGTTATTACCAATTTTATTATCAAAAGCTTATAGATTGATATTGCAATGAATGTTTCTTTTTGAGTTATTTCAATAACATAACAATCAAATTTTTGCATTACTTTTTATTTTATTTTATTTTATGATTGATGACATATTAATTGATAAGCTTACATCCTTCCCAAGAATAAAAAGAAATAAATAAATGCTAAGCACATACGATTGACATTGGGATATTACAATTTTTATTACATGAGACTTATATATTGATATATCACAAATCATAAAAAAGTAATTCAAACATTCATTTATTATGTTATTGAAATAACACAATTTACATTTATTGCTAGATAGATTTTTAAAATTTTAAAGTAAAATTGGTAGTAGATTTAACATTTTCCTATATAAAATTTGTATCATTCAATTAATGTTTGACTCAATCTATTATTTATGACTATGAGGCTTAAGGTAAATTGAAAGACCATTAACCGGAATGGGTGATATATTGAAAGACAACTTTTCATCTAGAATTGCTTTCTCCCACTTGAATCTTGTCACCATATTATGCATAAACACTAATATTTCTAATCGAGCATACTCCCTCCCAGGACACATTCGAGGTCCTCCTCCAAATGGTACAAAAGTGTAAGGTTCAGGTCCATTCCCTTCAAATCTTGAAGGATTAAATTTCTCAGGATCTTGAAAGTATTTGGGATTTTTATGTGTCGAATATGGAGTCCAAAATGTCTGCAAATATATGGATTAACACTAAGAATCACCATTATAACATAGAGAATTGATGTATAATTTAGCTCATGTACTGGTAACTTGGTAAGTGCCACATACCTTCCACCCTTTAGGAGTAGTAAAATTTGTGTAGGTGAAGTCATTTGCAACCTCTCTAAATGTTCCTTGAGTAGGTGGTGTTAGCCTCATAGACTCAAGTGCCACATTCCAAGAGTACTTCATCTTTTTAATGTCGTCCCAATTCAACAAATCATTCGGGCCTTTGGATATTGCAATTTCCATTTGCTCTGTTTACAAATAAGGCCCACTTTTTCATTAGATTAATCATCCGAAATTTCATTTATAAGTTATGTCACTTGTCTGAACTCTGAAGGCATATAGCATACCAAACAAAGTTTCTATTTCTTCTTAGGGAGCCACTGTAAGGTTTTGCATCTATAGTGTGTATGTAGATGTATTGATAATGCTAGACCATTTAATAATTTTATATTAGATATGTATTTTGATAAATAAACCATTATATTATATATTTTTTTCCTTATACCTTATATTTGTCCAAAATATCAAGATCATCATAGATCAATAATTGTCTTATTTTTAAAATTTTAAAATTTAAAGTTTTTACATTGTCAAGTTATCTACAAAACATGGGTTTTGGATCGAATAATAAATAACATAAGTTATTGATCAAATAGTTTATAGTATTCGATTAATATGTAATTTGACATACATGTTAAGAAATACAAAAATGTTTAATTTAAAGGTGGAAATTTTCAAATTTTAATCCAAGAGGAAGTTACTTTGCAGTGCCATATTAAAAAGGATATACACAAAGTTTAGTTGAATATATACATATAGAAAATATGAAAATGAATTCTAAATTGAAATTGTTGTTGATCCCCAACCGCAATACAACATTATACTATCGAAAATTGTTAAATGGTAGAGACACTAGTACTATTGATAAAGATTATTTTATACTAGGAAAGAAGTATAGCTTAATTGCAATTTAATTGAAAGAAGCCAGGGTTCAAGTGTTGAGAAGTACCTTTGAAGACCTCACTGTAAACATGAGGAAACTCTGCTAGATACTTCAACACAAATGTGATAGCTGAATTTGTGGAATCATGGCCAGCAATAAGTAAGGACATAATTCTACTAGCAATCACCATCTCATTAATAGCTTTTCCATTCTCATCTAATTCAAGAAGCGAGTGAGTCAAAAAGTCACTTGCAACTGTCCCATTATTCTCGGATAGCTCCTTCTTCCTCTGTTTGATGACTTCTAAAATCTCCTGGCGAATAACTTTGCCTGCTCTTATGGCACGGTTGAAGGTTGTGCCTGGTATATTTATAGGCACAGACAGTAAACCATGCATGATAATGGCAAAGTGATCAGCAAATTTTGTCACATGGTTGTGATTTGTGACGCTTAAAAAAACCAACAAGCTAATGCAAAGGTATATTTCATGGAGAGTGGATAAACTTTGACTTTTCTGTTAGGAGACCACTCTGTCTCCAAGTGTTCCTTTGCTATGGAGTCCATGATGGGTATGAAATGTTGAAGAGCTTCGGGCTTGAGAAATTCAACCACGGACCTCCTCATTTGAGCAAAATCTTTTTGGGCTACATCTTCAAGAAGTTCAGGAGAAGATATAATTTTTAGCATGGAGCGTGGCCACCAAGTGGAGAGATTTTTTTTTATCGTTGTAGAACAGTGACTTGTTTGCTGAAGCACCACAAAACACAACCATGTTCTCACCAAACAGTGAGGTTTTGAAGAGAGCCTGTGAATATTTTCTCATTCTGTCGTTAAAGAAGATCTCTTGGGTTCCTGTTCTTCTAGCCGTGGCAAATTCCAATGTTTCTCCAATGACAGGCCATCCCTTTGTACCAGGTGGCAACTTGGCATGATTGGATTTTTGTTTATATAAAAGGAATATGAGAGAGACCGAAATACAAAGGATTACAAGGTGAAGCAAGTTTGGGAAGTAATCCATACCACCTTCCACAATTACAGCAATGAGCAAGACGTGAAAAGGTGATGGACAAGCTCTAGCAAGTTTAGCTAGGATATATATAGGAAAAGAAGAGTGCCTGCATTTTCTAGAGAGTGAAAGATTTTAGAGAAAGAGGTTGTAATCTCTTAGGGTCCGTTTGGATACCGTTTATTTTGCTGAAAACTGAAAATACTATAGCAAAATAATTTTTAAATGTGTGAATAGTACCGTGAGACCCATTATTAATGAAAGTTTATGAGAAAAAGGAGGTTTGTGGGTCTCGCGAACAGTGCACGGGACCCACTGACAGACACATTTCAGTGCAAAATTTGTTGGTCAAAGAAATAATGGGTCCCATGCATAGTGCACGGGACCCACTGATGGATAACATCTCACGTGAAAACACTGCTCTCAATTAAAAAAAAGATATATATAGGAAAAGAAGAGTGCTTGCATTTTCTAGAGAGTGAAAATTCTAGAGAGAGAGAGGTTAGTAATCTCTTGATGTTTTCAACTGACACATAAAGAGTTCAATCCTCTCATTCCTAACTGTTAAACTATCAAAAAAGAGAATTTAATTGGACAGAAATAATAGCCACCTAGGCAGAGGCGGAGCTAGGGGGGGGGGGGGGGCTTTTCCCTAGAGTAGGTGAAAATACCTATAACTTTTAGAATGAAAATTGGATATTAGCCCCCCTGAAATTTCAAATTTTGCATCTTAAAATGTAAAATTTAGATCATAAAGTTTGTTTTTTTGTTGAGAAATCATAAAATTAATTTGGCCGCTCAATTTTTAAGCAGTCAGAAACCAAGACACTGCTCTAGGACTACTTACGTACACCTATAATACGATTGCAAACCCTGGCAATGCATACTGCATAAACCAGATTGCCACCATTAGTTTCCCTTATAATTACATACCAAAAGGCAAAATGGCAAATATAATATTTTCCATGTGAGATAGGTTCGTTTATATAACTGTCACCAATTAAATCAGTCAAACAATTGTGATGCATTATCGCTATTTTTTTCATATACCAAACCGTTTGATTGCAAGGCTTGGGAACACATACCTTTATTGTACCATTTTTTTCCCCTTAAAATTATCCATAATACGTATACATTATTTTTAATTTATTAAATACGTATACATTTTTTTTTTAAGAGAGAGTTTCAACCTATGGGGTCCGCTCCTAATGATAGCTCTTTATCATCAAACAGAGACACATTAGTTTTTGGTGTCGGTGGGGATTGAACCCCAGATCTCTTATACAACCATCAAAGACTTTACCAATTGAGCTAACTGGAACCCACCATACATTATTTTTTTAAATGTGTGGTTGGAATATTTTCTATATCGCATACTTGCTAAAGGTACTAAAAGAGGAAAATATATATATTATATATGAGTATTGTTGTGTTTGTGTGTGTTTGGGGGGGGGGGGGATGATATA
>NW_027070083.1:378235-394676 GCF_002906115.3 Quercus suber
GGGGGGGGGATGATATATAAGATTATCTATGTGTTCTATTTAAACAAGTAAATAGATTCATAAACAAAATTATATGACTAAAATTACACATAAATTGCCCCTTCAATCGCTACATACTAAATTGCAAAATAATAGCTTTAAACATGTTTGAAGCTAAAAAATTTATGATATACAATGTGAGAGACCCACCCAAATAGGATCAAAAAGACTAAAAGCTGGAGGTTTTTTTTTTAGGTGCCAAACTCTGGCAAAAGTTTAGGCATAAATGAGAGCCACCCTACAATTGTATCTATAATTATATTGAAAGATTCTAGAGGGAGACAGAGAGTGCAAGAGGTTGCATTTCTAAAGAGAGTGAAATCGTAGGTAAGATTAAAGATGAGAGAGAAGAAAAAAATATACAGGAAATTTATGTATTGGTACGTAGTGACAAGGAGATAGTTTATAATAGGAAAAATAGTTGCAGAGCGAGGATTTTAGTCTAGGGGAAAGTAGTAAAAGAACATTAAAAAATAAATAAATATTAACCCTTTTTTGATCAAAATATTAACCAGTATTAATAACAAATAAACAAATATTTCTAAACAATTATAATTGTCATTCAAAATATAATATAAACGTAAATTATAATTTATTTTTTCATACATAGTTTAATTAATTACAAGTATATATTTTATATCATTAAAATATAGAAACACAAATAAAATCCATAGTTACTAACAATCAAGGTCAAACATTATCTAAATACATAAATTTTAGACATCTAATTTATTGATCAAAATAAATTGAGAAAATAAATTAATCTAAAAGTGTTCAAAGTGAGCAATATACCTGCAAAGTCGTATAGTCTCGCCATCTTGATTGCTTTTAAAAAATATTTAGAGAACTAAATATTTCTGTAGGGACTCAATTTGGATTGACCCTGAGTACGAATGGGTTTTCAGCCCAATCAAGCCCAAAAATAAATTTTTAGAGTATGGGTTCAAGAACTAGTAATGTGTGACAGGAAAGGTTCTACTCCTCCAGTAACAAGGGATACTTTTGGTTTATTCCTAAAAAGAAACTCTCCTCGGCTCTTTTTCAGTCAGTCTCTCTCTCTTCGTTCTTTCTTTTTTCTCTCAAAAGAAGTCCTCCTTACTTCCTTCGTTCCTATGTTTTATACTCCGTTTTCCCCTCGTTTCCATCGTACACGTGTAGTTCTTATCTTGGGAGCTCCTTTCTGTCCCATCCAGTACCTACCTTTTTTTTTTAATTATGGCACGATACATTGTTGTCCTTTTTTCTCTTTTTAGTTTTTTGTAGTGCTTATTGTATAGAATATATTATTTTATTGTGTTGTTTATATTATTTTAATGTATTGTATGCTAAAATAAAACCTTTGATATTGGACGTATTGTAAAATGAGCTGTTAAAATAAATAAAGTGATTTTTTAAGTTGTTAAAAGCTATATTTTTTAGATGTTTTGCTGTGAATGCTCTTAATTGTGTGTGTATGTGTTTTTCTTTCTTTCTTCCCCAATAAAATGTGGGATGGACTGCTGTGATCAGAAAAGGAAAATTTTGGCATAGAAGGGAAGATGAACTCAAAAAGTGCCATGAGTACTGAATATTGGTGAAAATTGAGATAGAGTTAGCTAGAAAAAAAAAATGACAAAATATTTATCTTTAATTGTGGTAGGTCTCATTCCAATATTTCATTATTTCATATTCTTTTATTTTGACTTACGAGAGATTGAAATCTTAATTGTTATGAATATATTGGGACAATTTGTTGCGTACATAAAACAATTCTCATTTAAAATATAAATGCTTTTTAGTTATTTATATCCTGTCAGGGGGTTGGTTGGTTTAAAATGGAAAATGGCACATTTAAGTTTTTGTTCATGCTAGTAACTAGAAAGTAAACATTAAGGGGGTCAATTGCCCTCCCGGCTCCGCCAATAAATACAAAGCTACTCTCATAAGACCCAAACTCCAAGTAAATTCTTAAAACTCTATCCCAAATAGAATAAAAAATAAACAAAAACCTATTCTATAGATCTAATATTGCGGCCAGGGTTGAATTTGCTGCACATATATTTAAGTCCACGAGAGTGAAGCCCTAATTAAAGTTACTATTAATGTAAACTTATTACTATTATCTCTTTTTCCATTTTCCCACACAATTTAAATCCTCCCTAAACTTAGTGATTTCTTATTGGGTACTTGATGCATGAAGCTCCATTATCATGTTTTCACTATAATAATGAATCGTACGCATGATATCAGCCTTGTCTAGCATACGATCAAGGACAACAACACTGGAGCCTTATCTAAAAGTTTAGGGCCTTAAGTTGCATCTTTGAATTGATCTAAAAAGGGAAAGGAAAAAAAAATTTTTGATATGCCTAGACTGATCGGGACATTGGTATCATTTATGTAAAGACAATACCATCCAACGTGACTAAGGAATAGTTTGTTTTGTTATAAAATATTTTCCAAAGAAAATTCCACTGAAATATTTTTTTTATATAAAGTTTTTTGACTAAACTACCCATGAGATGTCAAAAATAACCAAATTATCCCTTAAATCTCTGGCTAACACAAACAAAATATTCTTGCAATCACTAAAAAGAATCAAAATTAAGATATATTTTAGGAAATATCTTACTCATATAATTATATTTCCTAAAAAATAAATTTTTTTTTTTAATTTGAAAAAGAGATTGGTTTTTTTTTTTTTTTTTTTTCATAATTTTATGTTCATATGAAAAGTTGGTTTATTAAAAATATGTTAATTATAGAAATTAATACCCTTGATAAAAAATAACTCTTACATCCCTTTTAGAAATGAATAGTTATTCCTCATTTTAAAGAATAACTATTTATAAGGAATGTTATTCCCTGTAATAATAACATAACCAAACTATTGAATAACTAAATCATAGGAATAACTATTACAATACATTGCCTACTACAATTTACCAAACATACCCTTAGTCATGTGGGAAAATTCAATTCAGTTTTTCTTTTCTTTTTTTTAATTTAGTTTAGGTCACCTGGCATCCTAAGTGGCATAATTTATTATTATTATTATTATTGTTAGGCCCATNTCACTTTTTTTTTTTTTTTTTTTTTTTTTTTGAGAATCACTTGTCAGTTGTCACTAATCAAGTGTTATTGTTTGGGGAATATTTTGATAATTTTAGGAATTTAACGGGGCTTTTGTTTTTGTCAGTTTTAGCTTGTTGTAGGATGATTCACTGTTAAAATTTTAACTCTTACTGAAAAACTAAATATTAGTGTTAGGATTCTAATGTTTTAGCCTGGGTTTTGAGAAAATTATCATCACCGTCAATTGGATAAAAAGTTTTTTCTCTTACATGTCATAGATTATTATATTGGCTTCTTTATATTAGTTCCCACAGAATCATATAAAGAATATAACATTTTTGGTAAGCATTTAAGCACATATTGAAGACTTATGATGCGTGGTTTCATCAACACCCGTTGAGCTCAAAAGCTATGCGAAATCATGAATAATTTTTTGTGTGATATTTGTACTACCTAACGTGACCTTGGAACAATCTAACGTGACTTAAAAAAATAAGTGAATCACCTAATGTGATAATAGTACAGTTATATGTGATGTTTGTACTACCTAATGTGACCTTAAACCATCCAATGTGAGTAAAAAATAAAGGAACACCAAATGTGACAATGGTTAAATCATATGTGATGTTTGTACTATCCAATATAATGTCAACACCATTTAATATGACAAAAAAAGGAAACCGTCAAATATGACAAAAGTATGGTAAAAAAAGATGTTGGTACTGTCTGATGTGATGATAGAACTGTCAAATAAGAGTAACAAATAAGGGAACCACCAAATATGACAAAAGTACGATTATATGTAATGTTAGTACTACATAATATGATGATAAAATTGTTAAATGTGAGTAAAAAATAAAAGAAACACTTAATGTGACAACAATACAGTCATATGTGATGTCATACCATCCAATATGACGATGGACCAATTAAATGTAAGTAAAAATAAGAGAACCACCGAATGTGATAAAAATATGGTCAATTGTGATATTAATACTGCGTAATGTGATGATATAACTGAAAAATGTGAGCAAAAAATAAGAGAACCAAATGTGAAAAAAGTACAATCATATTTGATGTTAGTACTACTTAATATGACGATAGAACCATCAAGTCTCAGTAAAAAAAATAATAGAACCACAGAATGTGACAAAAGTACAGTCACTCAGTCAAATGTGATATTAGTACTGTCTAATGTAATGATGGTATAGCATGTTGCCTGTATGGTACTCCCAAAAAAAAGAGGGATATGGTAGATATTGGGACAATTTGTTCTGTACATAAAAAAATTTATAAATACAAATAAATAAATAAACATATCTTTTAAAATAGATATTCTTTTTGGTTTTTTATACGCTGTTAGGGGGTTGGTTGGTTTAAAATGGTAAATGACACGTTTTAGTTTTTGTTCATGCTAGTAACTAGTCAGTAGACATAATGGGGGTCAATTGCCCTCCCGGTTCCGTCAGTGAGTACAAAGCCGCTCTCATAAGACCCAAACTCCAATACGTCTTTAGAGCTGTACCTCACATAGAAAAAAATAAAAAAATAAAAAATAAAAAAATAAAAAAAATAAAAACCTATTCTATAGCTCTAATATTGCTGCTAGGGTTGAATTTGCTACACATATATTTAAGTCGGCGAGAGTGAAGTCATAATTAGAGTTGCTATCAATGTAATCTTATTACTATTATCTCTCTTTATCAAATTTCCTCATAATAGCATATTTACAATATGTTAGGTCGGCTAGGATTGAATTTGCTGCACATATATTTAAGTTCGCGAGAGTGAAGTCCCATAGTTCATGATACAATCTATGCCCATACTGAGATTGAAGAATTCAGCCATACTCACCAAAAATGTGTCAACTTGCGTTAAAATTTTGTTCTATACGTCCTCTAAACTAGAAATCTTAAAGGTCGGTCTAGTTGAGAAGATAGAAAAGTATAAAGATAGAAAATGGAAAATAAATGAACATGTTGAAGGATAAAAAAAATTTTAATTTCCTCATTTGTGTTTGATTGAGAGTGGAAAAGTGAAAGAATAGAAAAAATAAGTTTGTATATATTTACTCATATACCCTTGTTAAAAAATAATGTCATATTAAAACAAAAATGTTACAAACAACCCCAAAAAAATGCAATCAACCAAATTTATCAACAAAAAAAAAAAAAAAAAAAAAACAAACCAAAAAAAAAAAANATATTAGTACTGTCTAATGTAATGATGGTATAGCATGTTGCCTGTATGGTACTCCCAAAAAAAAGAGGGATATGGTAGATATTGGGACAATTTGTTCTATACATAAAAAAAATTTATAAATAAAAATAAATAAATAAATAAACATATCTTTTAAAATAGATATTCTTTTTGGTTTTTTATACGCTGTTAGGGGGTTGGTCGGTTTAAAATGGTAAATGACACGTTTAAGTTTTTGTTCATGCTAGTAACTAGTCAGTAGACATAATGGGGGTCAATTGCCCTCCCGGCTCCATCAGTGAGTACAAAGCCGCTCTCATAAGACCCAAGAGTTTTAATGGAATGAATGGAAAATACATTCCCTTGTTTAGGAGTTTAAGTGGGAGAAAATGGAATGAGTAAAAGGCAACTCTCATTCCGCTCTATTCCCTTAAAACCTCAAATTTTCATTTCTCCCGAAATTGGAAGAAATTTGAAGGAATGGAATTAGATTTAATGAATTTTTTACTAAAACTCCCAAAATACTCTTATATATTCAGCAATTTATTTTAAAATAGGGGTCTAATAATAATATTGTCATAAAATGATTCCATTTTTTCCCTCTATGTTACTCACAAACAAGATTACTTACATTCCATTCATTTGCATTCTTTTATTTTAAAACATCCAAACAAATTTGTCAACATCTCTTGAAAATTTTGTTCTATACTTCCTTTAAGCCAAAATTCCTAGGTTTTCCTGAAAAAGGGAGACATGCAATTGGGATGACATTTTTATTGAATTCACAAAGAAATTCTATCGCACCCTACACACAACTAAGAGGACTAAGCACGTGACAATAGCTGCACACTAACAAGGTTTTTTATCTTTCAAGCATGCAAACCTTCAAAGAGCAATAATAAACCCTCAACAATTGTCATATTAGATCAATTCCAATTAAGCACAAAAGTCCAAATATAATAATAACCTCCCAACATCACTAAAAAATAGACTAAATCTCTTACGACTAAGAGTCTAAACAAAAGATAATTTTTAAACATAAAAATCCAAATCTTATTCCAATGATTTCTAAACTTTACTCATATGCACATCCTAGCGGAAGCCCATACACATACTACTCTCTAGGATCAGAATCTGAAAGGGAAGGAGGTGGAATGAGTTGACAACTCAATAAGTAACCAAATACCAAACTAGTTGAAACAAGCATATAGATTGACAAAATAATACATTGTTTTTATAAGATCAAATATTTCACATATGTCAAAAGTTATAATATACTATGGGTTTCAAAATTAACACATTCTTTTATGACTATGGTCAGATTCATGTGACTGGACATCAAATTCAGATAAAACTAGTTATATGCTAATGTATATCTCCCATTAGCTAGATTTAAAAACACGATAGGCTCGTGATGCCCTAGATGAAATTAGTTTTAGTACTAATGAATTACCATCATTGGTTGGGTATCAAAGTCAAAGCATAGTCAGATTATCCAAAATCATATATATATATATATATAAAATCATTGTTCAAACACATATATTTCATTCAAATACATATATAAAATCATATATATAGTAATCAAATATATTTAAGTTGTTTCTTATTTCTTGCTATAAATCAATGTAATAATAAAATTGAAATAAAAATGTGACAATTGTAAATACAGTACTATAAGCAAAAATATAACTTATCAAGATAAGGTTACTTACCTCAGCTAGCACACCACAAAAGAACTTATCCCTAACCCTTCTTCTAAAATCCTTAGATATCATCTAAAATAATTTTTTAGGTACTATTTACTCAGTAATCAAATAATTAAAGAAAAACTTGTAATAGTACATAGCCCATAAGAGAAGCTTCTAAAATATCCAACTATTTTCCACTATTATCTCACACCCAAAAATCCACATATTCATAATTATATTTTCTTTACTTTTTTGCCACCATTAGTTCCCTAAAAATAAAGCCTATAAAATGACTATAGGGTCAAAACCAAAATTCTTAATACTATAATCATGCTTCATCTTCATGTAATTTGAAAACACTGTCCTTCCTTCTTCTTCTTCTTCTTTTTTATTTATTTATTTATTTATTTTTTTGAGTAATGCTAGGGACTTATAAAATGGTACAAGTTGTGCCACAACTTGCCACGTGGTTAGTTATAAGTGGTAGAGGTGTGATGGTAAATCCATATAATTGAATTTAATTGAAGAACTGATAAAGTAGGGCATCTAAGAGCATTTACAGCAATGGTGCTCAAATAGCTAAAACTCAACACACTAAAAATACCCACAACATCAAAGGTGGTATACTTAAAAAATTTTAATACTCAGCTATAGAAAATGGTCATCTCTAGTAGTTCACCGTCGCTGAAAATTATATAGAAATTATGTATTTTATTCCTCTCTCTCTCTCTCTCTCTCTCTCTCTCTCTCTCTCTCTCTCTCTCATGAACAAATTATCTATGCTCCCTCTCTTCTTCTTTTTATTTTGCTGAATCTACTCCCTCTCTTTCTTGTCCCTCTCTCTCTCATCTAAGACCTTTCACTCTCTCTCAAACCTTTCTCCTCTCTTTGATCGGGTTGTGGTGGTTGGGTTGATGGGTTCCAATATGGTTGTGGGTTATTGTAGTGGTGGTGGGTTGTTAATCATGATGCGGTGGATGGGTTGGTGGGTCACGCCATAGCTCGTGGGTTGTGTTTGGTGTGGACTACTAATGGGTCATGTCATGGGTCATGGGTTAGTGGGTTGTTGATTGGTATGCAGTGGTTTAGTTGGGTTCCAATTGCAATGGTTGAAGATGGCATTAGGGTTATTTTCTATTGCCCTTACTTGAAGGGTCATAAAAATTACAGAATAAAAACGTCTTTAAGTAATATGAGGGTCCTAGAATTTATAGGCAAGCATGCACCCTTTGGGAATGGACATGCTTGTTAATGAGCATACATACTCAATCCAAAATTACAACCTATGAAGTAATACTATCGATCAAGTGGGGTTATTGCATGTGAGAGAGTGTCATATTATGGTGAATATAATGTATGCGTACCTACGCTAAAACGTTTTAAATATACGTTAGTTGAATTTAATGACACCATCTTCTGAGTAAGCAAACAAGTATAGGAGCCCATGGTGGGTTTAACAATTGGAACTTGCAGCAGATCCAAGCGTTAACTGGCAATTTCAAAGCAAAATGGCATTAAAAAGTGAAACAGAAGAAAATTTTGGTACACTATTTAATAATTTTGATGGGGTTGATCAGTCAGTGGGTTGTTGTCAACGATTAATTAAAGTTTGCCACTTGACCAGGGCCCCTACCGGCCGATTAGGAGCCATTATCATGTGGCGACGGGACAATGAAAGGCTTGAGAATTTCCTCTCTTAAGAGGTAGATTTTCACCTGAGAGTTTATTCAAATAGCAGGCAAGACCAATGTCCAGTATGTCGGACAAGATATGAGACTAATAAGTGTTGCGTCCATATTGCGTCCAATGCTCTAATACACTTAATACAAGCCAAACCCTTCGATAGATTTAAGGAGAACAATTTATATTTTATCTTAATGACTTGAATAGAATATGAAATGACAATTCTTTCCTGTTGATGAAATTTTATGAATAAATCTGTGCATCATTAATAAATGGATTTGAAATGATTAGATGTACAATATAATTTCAAATTGACAATGTTACAAGTATTTTTGTTTGAAAAAAAATCTCTAAAACTCAAATTATTGTCTCATTAAATTCAGACCTGGCTATTTAACTAGAAATTATTTCAAATCCCTTGATTTTTAAATGCATCCCTGGCGAACTTAATATCAATTGGCTAAGAAAAATTTACATTTTGACCAATTTTTCAAGTTGATATAAACTGAAGAAAATATCAGGAAAAGGATGAGAGAAGCAATGTGATTCCAATGAATCTAAACTATTTTCATATTATAAAAATCAGAGTCTGTAGGTGTAGGCAATGGTTAGAGCAGAAAAATTCTTACAACTAAGAAAACAAAAATGACTATATTTTGAATTAGAGAACAAGTATTTATTGTTACTTAGATGACTGGTCATGTCTCAACAAATTAACTTTGAATTGTTCATTCTACTAATTGGGGGCAAAATTAACTTCAATTTTGGCTTTGATCGACCTCATTATTAATTTGTATGTTACAATCTTCAGTCAACCAGGTGGTGATAGGTGAGCCAAATAAAACACAGATCATTCATAGCAAACTAGCATAATGAGCAAAGAAAAAATAATAACGAAAAGAATTAACAAGAGCAGATGTATCACCAGCCACCAGGATGCCCCACATAAACCACCAAGCTGATAAGTCCTCCTGACATTAGGATTCCCTTTGCAGCTTCCCACGCAAGTAATGTTATTTTTGGCTTTGTAATTATTTTTTTGTTGTCATCAGCAAGAAGGTAACCTAAGTTGAAAGCAACAAGCCTAAAAGCACCCAGGTCATCAATTTTTGCCTTGTTAGGATGCATGTGTTATGGTTCTTGATAAAGTGCAGTAATATAATTTACAACTTTGCCTAATGTTACATGAATCCCAAAAAAGTCACAAACGAATTTGAATAACTAAAATGAAATATGCAGAGCATAAATTTAAAAATGAAACCGATTTTATCGTCTCCCTGCTTGTAGAATAGATACCAGAGTTAACTGCTATAGATGTTTGGAATTCTTCTTTCTAGATAATAGTTTGTTGATTTATATATTAAACAATATGATCATAAATGCAGACACTATTTATTTATTTCATATTGCTTAGCTGATGTTAAAAATTCCACTGCACACATGAAATGAAATGACCAAGTGAACATGCTATACTAATATAAACTGTGGCAACTCCAGGAATTTTGTCTAGAGTGTTCCTCAACAAGCACAAATTACACAATCTAATAAAAAGAAAATTTTATATATTGACAACAACAACAATAAATAAACTCGCAAATTATTAGTTCATTTGAAATATTAATAAAATTATTAATTATTATTGTTTAGTTGTTTCATTAATTTGTTTTTCTTTTATGAATTATAATTTGTTATATTATTGTTTCATTAATTAAAAATTATTAGTTGTTATTTAGCCTAACATAATTTAATTTATTTGTCTTTATAATGTATTGGTTAATTTAATTATACAGCTTTAATTATTATTGTTTAGCATAACAATAAACTATATTGCTTTAATTTGTTTGTCATTAATTATACTACTTTAATTTGTTATATTGTTTAATCCCTTGTGCACATTACACATTCCATGTGTAGCACAATAATTAAAGCAGTGTAATGTGCAACACATTACACTGCTTTAATTATTGTTTACCCTGCCCTAGCCCATCAACCCATCCACCCCCTCCCACTCAACAAACAAGCACAAGCTTGATGCCCCAATCACAATAGCCTGCCAATCAGAAAATTTCACAATCATAATACACAATACCCATTACACTAAAAGGACAATCAATATCTCACCAAAAAACACCAATACCAACACCAACACATTGAACAACACCATTAGATAAGATAAAGCCAAATTAAAAAAAGACAAAAAATAGGTAAAAAGCAAAATATAAATAAAGGTAATTCGGGCCAACCAATCAGAGAATTCAAAAGAGAGAGATACTGAGACTGAGTAAAGTTAGACTATTAAAGAATAAAGAGAGTAGAGAGAGAACCATCCATTACTTTCATTTCATTTTTTCATTTCAATGAGATAAAGAGAGAGAGACTGAGAGAGAGTCAGAGAGAAATGCCTTGAGGGAGGGAGCACTGAGCACCGAGCGACGAGCGGCGAGCACCGAGCATTGGAGTAGAGCGATTTGCAATCTGCGATGAGGGGCGAGCGAGCGACGGCAACGACGAACGATCTACGGCTATAGTGACATGATCTGCGAGCAATCTACGGTGACGGCGATGACGTGACCGTGGGTTTGGACCGTTTGGTTTGCTGGGGTTTGGTTTTGGACCTTTGGTTTGCTCTATATTGGGTTTTTTTTTTTTTTTTTTTTTTTTTTTTTTTTTTTTTATAAACACTAAAACACCTCTGTATTGGAGTTTGTTTTGCTTTTGCTCTATATAGACTGACTATATTGGGTTTTGGTTTTCTCTGCCAGCAATGTGAGCGTGGGTAAGGGTTTGATTTCTAATTCTCTGTGTTTTTTTTTTTTTTTTTTGGAGAATCGGTGGGTTTGCTGTAATCTATCGGGCTTGCCGTGGGCTTGGCTCTAGTTTGTTACAATTTTTTTTTTAGATTTTAGTTCAAATTTTTTGGGCTTTTTTTTTTTTTTTTTTGCTTGAAAGTAGAACAGATAATTTATTATTTTTTTTTAATTTGAGGGTGTTCCTAATTTTGTGACTGAGGGTGTTCTTAGTTTTGTGATTAGGGTGTTCCTAATACAAATTAAATATATATTTTTTAAAAAAAAAAATTCGGGTCAGGGTGTTCCTGGGAACACCCTGACTTGTACGTGGCGTCGCCACTGAATATAAATATCAGGGAATTTATGGCAGTTACTTATGTGCTAGCTGTAACAATATTTATACCATGTTAGGGAATCTTTTTTATGCATTCTCTACAAATCTTAGTTCTAAGCACTGTCTTAAATAATTAGATATGAAAAGTTTATTTATTGAAGCACAAAAGTATCTTACTGGCTTCCATTATAAGTCAGAACAGAAAAGAATTAAAAGGAAAGCCAAGAAGATCTGCTAGGGAAAAGGTACTAGATTGTTTTACTCGCTAATATGAAAACACCTATTTTTGAATGTTGCCTTAAGGAACTAATCATGTTCTAGTATCATATAATGAAAACAAACTGTTATGGATTGCAGAAACATGGTATAATAGCATCAACTAGCATGTTATAATCTCCAATCATAATGTTCCAGATCTTACTATTTGTACATGTTCATTTGGTGATTTAATTTGCATATTAATCATGATTTATGATGGATTGTGAAAAAATTTAATATCAACTGGCAATAAGAGATAATACCTTTTTCAAACCATAGTAAGATCTGAAGAACCTGGGGTGAGGTATTGAGGAAATGCATAATGGTATATGATTTGTTGAGAATGTGGCCCTTAAAAGAGCTCAAATCTGGACTTCTGTAGCCAAATTCCAGGTTTTCAGGACCTGAGAATTAAGATTTTACACAGTAGTTAAATTTTTATGTGATAACTAACACCAAATAACTCAATAGAAACACAATTAAAAGTTGGCCTAGAGTGAAAAACCATTACAATAAACATGTCCGCTAAAAGTTGGAGTATCTCACATTTTCAAATAGTTAAAAGTATTCTTTTGAGGTCCTTATGACAATAAAGATACTGTAATTAACTTTCAGTAGGGGGGGGAGAGGAAAAAAAAACAACCAAACTAAATCAGAAAGTAAAAGTGTATTTTAATTTTTTTTGATAAGTTATTAAAAAAAATGGAAATGGAAAACATAAGATCCACTTTAATTTGAACATGAGAATAATGCTGCATAGAAGCATCTAAATTTCTAAACTAATGTGACATCTTTGATCAATCCAAAAATGTATTTGAAAATTGAAAAATAGCCTTAAAAGTTTACATCATTTCACCAATTCTAAAGACAACATTTAAACGAAGATTGTCAATAAACTAGGGGCATAGCAAGTACCTTACAGAGGCCTTGGGAACAACTTTGCCCATTTTACTGAGGCACCTGGACGAGCTTCTTAACAGGCTCTATCTGCACATATTTGGAACTCATAAGCAATCGCACTATGTGTAAAATTATTAATGACAATACAATTGTTGATTAGTCTTAGAAATACATAACATGTCTCCAATTCCAAAAGAAACAAATCGTAAAAAATGGTTATTTTAATACATTTAGCAACCAAACATAAAATGGTATGATCAACATGCATATGTAAGCGTTGTTCATTATTACATATTTGAAATGTGAGATAATACAGAAAAATAAAGAAATCTCAAATCAACAATTCCACATTCTAAATTAGTCTAAGAGATCCCTTCAGGGGCATCCAACGAAATTGGAATGATATAAATTAGATATCTAACTAAGGGGAATTCTATCCATTTTTACATCTATATTAGCAATTCCAATCTTTGTTTTTGTTCTCCAGTGAACGTACAGTCTGCCTACATGTGAACGAAGGTTGAACATGTAAAAGAACAGGTCTAGATGATCTCCTTCATTTCCAAGAATAGTGAATGCTTCATCATTCATCAACAAGCAAATAGCCATTTCTAAAAGCACTGAAAGTAAGTCGAGTGGCCCATCAGAGCTTTATCACATTTGGTGTCCCCTTCAGCTACAAGTAATAAAATTGACTTTTTAGTTTATACACTAAATAAGAAATTGCATACATACATGATTAGCACACAAAGAGAGTCTTAGGCGATTTGGAATCAGAAAATTTCCAGCTCTGGCACTCATGCACTATGAATTAACATCAGAGAGCACTAGGAATTTAGTTTAGAACTGAAGATCCATATATGTTAATACTGAAAATGGATTCCTTCAGAAGCTTCATTATCCAAAAATAGTAGGGTGACGAACCAAAAATAATAAATGTACAATTTGCTTCTTCCCGTAGAAGATAAAAAGTGCAAAAAGAAAAAAAAAAATGGAACTGTGAGATAAGGGCACCTACTGTGGATTGAGTGAATCTTCTAGCAAAGAAGAAGTATTCTCTAAAGCATCATTCCGAATATCGATTGCATAAACACAACCCCTGGCTGATTCATCAGCGACCCTTTTGACCATTGCTAAAGTATCGTAACCATTGCCAAAAGTGGCATCACTGACTCTATCCTCTTTCTAGACAACATGTTTCCAAACCCTGGTAAAAATATGAAATAGCAAATATTTGATGACTGGTTACAATTGCTTGCAATAATATGCAAAATACAAACGTAAATGTCTTAATCTAGAGATGGCATTGGACAAAATGGACAAGATCTAATAAAGTTATCAGTACAAAGAAAATATTGCTTGAAGTCTGAATATCAATTGAGTTTTTTAATTTCCCCAACTCAATTTGAAAATGACTCATCAGGAGCCTGCAGAAGCTCATTCCTCTATAGTGTCAAACAAGGTCCGTAAAACAAGCTCATTTTGTTGACCCACTAAGCACAAGTAGCACCCAGCTCATAAACATAAGTATCAAGATGGGTGTGTGTGTTTGTGGTTAATTGCAAAAGAGCTCTGCAATCATCTGCACCAGTGTATAAAAAGACATTTTAAAGTTCACTGCCAAATCTAGATTCTGGTATTATTTCCTAGAAAGGAGAAGTTAATCATAAATGACAGCATGATCTGGAGCAACTCCTTATTTCCATGATAGGAAGTCAAGAAGCATGGAATATGTATGGCAAGCATCTCTTTTTTTTGATAAGTAATAAGAGTATTATAAATCAAACAGATAAACAAAAGAAAGCAAATACAAGGTGTTCATGATGGTGAACACAAGGAAATGCAAAAAGCATCTCATCATTGAGTATGCCATTGAAGTGTCAATAAAAGATATCTTGGGGACTGAAAAAAGTATCTTCCAACAATTTTTGATTGATCAAAAAGATAGAAAATTTTGAGTGTGATCCAACATACCTAATGTTCCAACTTGTGCCTATTCCATACAAAGATTCATAAAAAATTTCTACACACATGCATATGCAAGCACTCACAACCCCAAAACCTAAAACTCATATCTGACAAGGAGTTACTAGTTCTCTGGCTCTTAACATGGAATTCGAAATTTTGGACAACAGTAAACAGTCTTCCAAATGCTACCTGTAGTGTACTTATAGACTCTCTAAACTTCACCCTAGGGACCTAATCAATGGATTCATATGCAAGCCAACAATGTTCTGAACATGAACGGGAAGGGACCTAAAAATACACACACATAGGATTTTCATGATTCAGAAGCACCACTACCTTTATGTCGGTGAAAAGAATGTCAATGTCCCTCGCAAAACATAACAATACACCTCTTGCATCTCTACAATACCTAAGCATCTCCAATTATACTAAAACTACACCACCACAATACATTTAGAAGTCAGGTATGGTGGTATCATGATTCAGTGCACTGTTTTCCCTTGATGAAGGAGAATCAGTCAGATAACAATTCACTAATCACACAGGAAAGTTCATGTATACTTCCCATTTTCAATAGATAAAACCTTCAAAGATTGAGGGTTTTTCAATGGATGATATAAGTCACCAATCTATAGAAATCATATAATCTCAGCTACACTCTAAACAATATAAGTCTTTCACCAGGGGCGTAGCCAGGATTTTTTACATGGGAGGGCCAATTTTCGACAACGATAATTATCATCATTGAATGGACATTCTATATATTTAAGTTGATATGGACCTTCTTTGAGATAAACTCGTCGGATTTTATTTTGTTTGTTGATAGGAAATTCACATGTTTGTTTACATGATCCTGGATCACGATCCATCTCTTCAGATTAAATTCTTGAACATTTGGAGGGATGTTCATTAGGCATTAAAGTATCAACATTTATTTCTATAGCCACATTTGTTTCTATAGCCACAAGTGTCCTAAAATTTGAATTTCTAACATCTTTTTTCTTTAAGAATGCATCAATTGTTTTTCGTTTGCTCATAATTCTTTTAGTTTTAAGAATACTAGTCGTAGACTTGCGCATTGAGCGAGATAATTTTTTTTTATGGTGATCTTATTAAATATATTTGGGGTAATAAGTAATAACACTCTCCCATTTTGTTTATATTAATAACAAAATATTTTAAATTTATTTAAGAATCTGTTTATAAATGTTTAACCATGGTTAGTAAAGACATTACTCATAACTTTAGAATTAAAATACAAATTTATAAAATACCAAAAGATTAGAAATGACAAATCTCTCCATAACTCATTGGGAAAAGAAAAGGGAAAAAAAAGAAGAAGCAAAAGACATTACTTAATATTTTGAAATACACCTTAATTTAAAATTTTAAAATAAGAGAATTTAATTTTAAAATTAAGGATAATTTTGGAACCTACCTTAAGCACAGGCAGTTTAGTACACAATATTTTAATATTAATTTAACAAAATTTGGTTAAACAAATGTAAAGGGTGAAAATATTTTTT
>NW_027070083.1:398069-424043 GCF_002906115.3 Quercus suber
TTTAGGGGTATTTTGGTCATTTTGTAGGTTTAGGTGTTATTTTGATCATTTATTAGGTTTCGGGGGTATTTTGGTCATTTTTTAGGTTTCGGAAGGTATTTTGGTCATTTTTTGAGTTTTTGGGGTATTTTGGTCATTTTGCAGGTTTAGGTGTTATTTTGGTCATTTTTTAGGTTGAGGGGGTATTTTTGTAATTTTAGTAGTTTTGGGGTTGGGTAATTGGGTACCCAATTAAAACCCAATAAACATTAGTGTTAATTGGGTTTACTTGGGTTAATACCCATTTAACCTAATTAATAATTGGGTGGGTTTGGGTCTATTTTAAGTGGGCGGGTTTGGGTGGACAAATGGGTTTGGGTTGATTTTGCCACCCCTACCTTTAACCCAAGAGTAAAGGGGCACGCTAAAGTTGACACTATGATGGACAAACCAAGTCTAACCACATCCACCCTAGCCAAACATAACATACATTCAACCACTTTAATATCTTAACTCGGTTACAAGCTCACGTCACTAAGCTCGGCACTTGGTATGGTTATTGCATCAATTAAGAAATAAAACAATTTACCTGTACTTTATCGATGTGGGATATTGAGGACTGTTTTGTTATTTACTCCAAGTGTCAATGTTCTATTTTTTTCCCCCCACTATTTTCTCGAACACGTTATCGCTTAGACTTTGTTATTCACATTCCTTTGTAAACTCTAGAGAATGGACTCGCTTCTGCGTGAAAGCCATTGAGCCAAATGGACTCGCTTTTTGGTACCTATTTTCCCTCTTTTCACTTCTGAAAATATTTGCGTGCGTGTTTGTTATGTATAAAATAATTAAATGGCAGTGAAGAAGAATTTCAAATACGCAATGAAGTTTTCGAAGTGTCCCATATGATAAAAATTATTTTCTTTTTCTTTGTCCTACATAACAAAACAGAGTACTAGTAGTGGTTAGCCATTTGGGTTTTATGCTAAAATTCAACATTTGCTTCTATGCTGATGGATTTCTTTGTGAAACTATACTTACAAAAATCTGGGTTTTGTTGTAAATTTGATACCTTTTCACTAAACTGAAGCTTAATTGCTTTAAACTTGTAGGTTAATTTCTCTAAACTTAATTTGTTATTTGCAGGTATATATGTGATTAGATTAGATTTGATTTGATTTAATTTAATCCAAATGTAGTTGTATAAGTATGGAAGGAACTATTCTGCTGTCTTCTTTGGGAAAAAGAAGACAGCAAAATTTGCTCACTTGTACTGGATTCCTTGAAATATTGATTTTATATAGTTGTACTTGTATATTTGGTTTTCTATTTTCATTCTTTACAAATATTTTAATGCTTGCTAGTTCGGATTAAGTTATAGTTGATTAGAAGGCAACAGAAAAATTCCATTCACCACCTCTTTTGGCATTATATATAGTGGGAACAATTGAAAAAAAGAAAGCAAAATATAAAAGTGCACTTTAAATACAACAAAGAGAAAGTTCTTACAACAATAGATTGGAACTTTAAATAAGAATTCCTTTTTGAACGAAATTGAAGCACCTGATGCGAGTTTTAGTTTTGGGTTTTTGTGTGCTTGCATGTGCATATGTGAATAAAGTTTTTATAAATCTATGTTTGATATGAGCACAAATTGGAACATTAGGCATGTTGGATTACTCTCTACAATTTTCTTATCTTTTTGATCAATCAACAATTGATTTAAGGTCCCAAGATGTCTTTTATTGACACTTCAATGGCATACTCAATGATAATATGCTTGCCATACATATTCCATGCTTACTTCACTTCCTATCTTGCAGGTGATCTGCTCATCCTTAAACAGAATGAATAGAACCAGATCATGCTGCCATTTATGATTAANTAGACGGATGTAAGTTACTGACGAAGATCACTAAGAGTGATTAAAAAGCCAAAAATGGCTAAGTATCAAAATTTCGCGTAGACGGATGTAAGTTACTGACGAAGATCACTAAGAGTGATTAAAAAGCCAGAAAAGGCTAAGTAACAAGATTCTGCCTAGACGGATGTAAGTTACTGACGAAGATCACTAAGAGTGATTAAAAAGCCAAAAATGGCTAAGTAACAAAATTCCGCGTAGACGGATGTAAGTTACTGAAAAAGATCACTAAGAGTGATTAAAAAGCCAAAAACGGCTAAGTAACAAGATTCCGCCTAGACGGATGTAAGTTACTGACGAAGATCACTAAAAAGCCAAAAATGGCTAAGTAATAAAGTTCTGCCTAGACGGATACAAGTTATTAACAAATATATACGCGCCAAATGGGCCAAATAATCTCCCTCTTGACGCTACTGACGGCAATCAAACAAATATAAGGTGCCACCAAGATGACAAACACGGCAAACATGCATCAAACAAAAAAGAAGAGGGACGTGCAATCACGAATACAATTAAGTGCCAAAGAAATAAAATTAAAAGCCTGAGGCTAGCAAGCCAATTACCACTGTTTCTACAACTAAAAGCCCATAAACGCTGGGCTAAAAATGTTGTCCTCAAAATGAATAAAAATGTTTAGCAAATAGATTTACAAAAAAAAAAAAAAAAAAAAAAAAGCCCAAAACATGACGGGCACCACAAAAAGAAAGAAATTTTTTTGCTAAGTGTCAAACTTGTCCAGAAGCGTCACCGACAGGGGCATCCTCGGTACGAGCGGCGTCATCAGGAGCATCAGCTGGAGCCTCAGTCTCGGTGGCAGACGATTGAACAGCCTCGTCAGCCGCCATTTCTTGATCCACCTCTTCCATATCAAGCGCCTCCATGTTTACTCCGGAAGGGTGCTTGACAAGATATCTCCTCAGAAGCTCGAAACCCTTGAAATACCAACTGAAGAGCACGGTATTGTACTCGTTAGTGGTCTGGAAGGCTGCTACTGATCTAGCTGCGATGGTCTTGAGGCTCTCCTTGGCTGCTATAATCTGCTCGTCCTTCTCAATGGTCAGCTGACGCTCCACCCTAAGATCGTCTGTAAGTTTCTTTACTTGCTCTCTCAAGGTATTCGCCGTGCCCATGGATTCAATAAGATCCTTCTTCAAGGCAGAATTTTCCGCCTCCAACGCCTCCACCCTAGAAGTCAGAGACGCCACCTTTGCCTCCTGAGTAAGATACTCAAAAGAAAGATGAAGACTCTCCCCCAGCACCTAAAAGAGAGTTAGAGGCATTAAAAAAAAAAAATTTTGAGGAAGAAGTACCTGAATGATCTTATGGACGTGGCCAGCAGCTACCCCACTAAGGGGGACATCGGACAAGGCCTTTAAGTCTGCAGCAGTTACTACTTCATGGGCTCGGTCCACTGCCATTTTCTCGTCGTTCCAAATGGTAGATGGACGAGAGTCAGCCTTCTCCTTCTCTTTCCCTTTTGCGGAAAGATGTGGCCTTTTCGAGACGGGAGTGCCACCTATCTCTTCTAGTGACACAGTTGCCTGCTCAACGCGTTCCTTATACCTGCTCTTGAGCTTGGGCCGTCTCTTCACTGCAAAAAGGAGGATAACAAAAAATTGTGACGACCACAAGCAAATGAATACAACCAAACTAAAACGATAAGGAGGGAAACTGATGCACCTAAGGTCGGGGTTCCCCACCGACGAAGCAACCTTGGAATGTCACCCCATTCCTGACTAGAGGGAGTCTCAAAGTCATCCCCGGACACAAAGAAAAATCTTGACTTCCAATACTTGAAGGACGAAGGCAGCCCTCTAATAATCCTGGTCCTTCTCTCCCAAGGAACCAGCTCATAATACCCATACTTTTTTTATTCTTTTAAACGATAAAGGTGGACGAGTTCACCCACCTTAATCATATCTCCATTAGCAGCCAACCATATCTCCATACAGTTGACTACTATTCTCCATGAATTAGGCATTAACTGCCTAGGGGCAATCCCAAAATGGCTCAGGAGTTCCATGAAGAAAGGGTGGACGGGGAATCTGAGTCCACAGGTAAAGGCAGCCTCATAAAAGCACACCTCACCCGAGAAGAAATGACAAGCCCTGTCCTCGTCATTAGGCCGACGAACACGAACCCTTTCTGGAAACTGAAACCTATCCCTAAATCTACTCACCGTCTCGGCATCCAGACCACAAACCTCTTCAAGCGCATAGAAAGCCCTAACGACACGGGGAGAAGAGACAGCCGTATCCCCCTCCACTGGATTGCCGCTAGACGACAACCCAGTCTCGAGATCACTGGATCTGACCTCAGACGTTATGTTCTCCTTCCTCACCTGACCCTCGAACCAGTCAACTGATTGCCTAATTAAAGGCAACAATTCAGTCAATACCACACTAAGGCCACTACCCTCAAAAACAAAATTCCCAAAATCTAAGAAAGTGCCTAAAGCCCCCCCTAAGCGCGCAAAAAGAAAAGAAACCGAGGGACAAACAACTCTAACCTCAGAACTACCAACTATGAAAACCCAACAAAAACACAGAAAAGGAAAACAACCCAACTAAATCACAGGAAAATTAAAAACAAAAAGAAGCAGGAAAAGAGAAAATCAGGAACAGTACCACAGCAAAACTAAGAAAGGAAAAGCGAGAGGGAAAGAGAAACATACCTTAATCAATGGCGGATTGAGGGAGATCTGCTTAACCAACGTACCAACTCAAAGAAAAGTAGCAGGAAAAAGCTAAAAGAAGAGTAATGGCTGAAATGTGAAGGAGAAAAATGAGGAGAGAAGGAAGTTAAAAGGAAAAGCTCGAAAAACGGAAAGGCCAGCGGGAAACCCAATAGTCTCATCACCTTGGGCATTAAATACACCAATCAGCACGCGCCACGTAGGCCACGATCTGTGAAGCGCCGCCACTTCGCACTTAATACGGAGCAGAACCCCCAGAGTCATTTACAACCTGTAACCCTTCATATTCTCTGATCGTCACTAAAACGACGAACACAGAATCGGGGGGCAGATGACGAGGTAGACAAGTACTGACAAAGCTATCAAGTCTATCCTATGTGGATGAGTCCTTCGATATGGACGAGAATACCCTCAGGATAGACAACGTGGAAGGCAACATTACTGACGAGGACATCCAGGACATTTAATGCAATCAACTAAACGGTTATGCTTCCAACTGTACGCACCGTTTGAAGACATTGATGCCTCATTACACAGCCCCAAAACGTTACCCAATGGAGCATTAAGACCTCCATAACTCCTCCAACGGCTAGGAACCATGAGAGCATATATAAAGCCCACACACTCCCACGAAGAGAGGGAGGGAGATATACAAGTAAGAAAGGAGATTGTTTATTTGCTTTTCTGTTCATCTTATATTGCTTTTTTTTATTGAAAGAGAGTGTCATATTCTGACTTTGGCATCGGAGACATTGTGGCAGGCATCACACCGGTGACCATCTGTAGAAGTAGAAGGATCATCTCCATCCGACTAACATTACTGACGAGTTCACACTCATCAGGTACTGTTCCTTAGGTTCTCCTCTTAAAATTCAGTAATGTGGCTACTTAATTAAAAAATATACTTCCTTCTCATGAAAAAAAATCAACATGGCGGAATCTTAAAAGGAAAATTTAAGGAACAGCACCTAAGTCTTGCTCTTTCATTAAAATAGACACAAGAAATACTTTTAGACACTAATCAAGATATATCTTTCTGCAAAAAAGGACGCACACCTAAGTCTACATCTCATGATATTAGGCACATCATCAATTTATTAATGGACTTGATAAAGCTTGAATTATAAGCCCAAACTATCTTTCTGCCATGGCCCCATTACTTTCATAGTGGTACACATGGCCCACTTGTAACCATTTATCTCATTTGCCATGTCTTAAAAAAATAATTTTTGATTTCTAGTGGTTCACATTTTCTACGCTATCAGAAAATTGAAATTTCCCATCCATGTGAGTCTATGGGATAAGAGAATAAGTCAGGTTTTCATGTGAGTACAATTTTTGAATTCGTAATATTCATGAATATATTAAAACCTGCAAAAATAACAAACACTTTAAAAAAAATCTGGTATATACCAAAAAAAAAAAAAAAAACGTCCTAAGCAGATCAAAAAAAGACCTGTGAAAGTCTTGTCCTTTTCCATGTTTACTGTCTTGGACTCGGCTTACCTACAGTGCATTGGAATCAACATGATACAAATACACGTTTAATTTTTGTCATGTGTTCAAATTGTTTAGTTCCAATGTGTTGGAGCCAAGCCTTTCTCTATTGTCTTATGGTGAAAACTGATAAGTGATAACTCCAAAATAAATCGTCCAAGCCCAAAAGGCATTATCCAGAGGTAGCACTTATTACCAGCACAAATAGTTGGATATTGGCATTCAATGCCAAGATCTACATTTACTCTAAGTAACAGACAAATAACTGTTGCCTTACTTAATAAGCTAGACGTTATGCTAAACTCATAAATGCACACTATTTATGGGAATTAACAAGCTAACGGCTACATAGAAGGAAAGACCACTCTACTTGGAAAGTTACACTTTATCAAAATATACTTTACTCTCTTTCTCAGTCTCTCAAATATTGGCAAAGGCATTAAAGGGCCCTTGGCCAACACCTCACCGATGTTTAAGCCATAGCCTCTTTGCTGTTTTCTTTTGCATACCTGGCTAGACGAAGAAAGCATATTGTAGATGTTTGACTCTAACAAAAGCCATATTCTAAACGTGATGCTGTCCTTTTGATCAATTTTTTTTTTTAATAAAACCAATACATGGTAGCCATTCTTCTAATACGTCACTCAAACAACCAAATCTCATCTTTACACCGAGTGAAAAACAAAACCCCTGAAAGAATTTGTTTCATAATTGATACCTCATGACTCTTGGTGTTTCCAAACAAATAAACTTGGGTCCATATCCCCTTTCCCCCATTGTACATATGAAAAAAAAAAAAAAAAAAATCACACACACACACACACACACAAAAAATAAATAAATAAATAAATAGAGTGCATCGAAAGCAATTTAACACCTAAATATACCTAAAATTTTACTGCATCTAACTTCTATATGAAAAATCTTAAGCTAGCAAAGCAACCTAAGATTAGTAATAAAAAAAATATAAGCAAATTTAAAGAAGCAATTATCAATATTTATAGCAAAAAGAATCCAAGTTTTGCTTTCAAAACACATCTAGGGAAATTTTCAAGTCAGTCTCAGTTCAAATTTATTAAAGCTAAATTCATGTGGAATAGGATTATTATATCTTCTCCAACACAAAAGAAAACAAAATAAAGAAAGAGAAAGAGAAGAAAGTAAGAAAGGGATTTATGCTTCTTGCCAACTTAGATTTATATACTTTTCTTTCTCTTTTATATAACCACCTTTCCTTTTTAATCTTGTTTTATCTATGTCCAGTCTTGTGGTTTTCCCTTTTAAGGAGAAAGTGTATTTTGCGTAAATCTTTGTGTTCTTAAGTTTATTTTATATTTTTTATTGTCTTGGTAATTATTTGTTGGATTTTCATAAATCATATAAGAATAGATTGCGGCCTAATAGCGCTCCCAAGTCGCACCCAAGGAGTTTACACATGGTTTTCTACTTGATTCATATATGGGGCAGAGAATACAACATATCAATTGTGAGTGCTTTGATTCTATTCCAAATGGTATTGGGATAAAAGGTTTGGTCTTCCATTCATTTTTAGCAATGAGCACATCTTTCCAAAGTATGTGGTAGACTATAATGGCAAGCTATTTAATCTAACCCCTAAAACTGAAATCGTGTTTCTGTCAAAATTGTCTAATCTCTGCCAATGAAAAGTAACGACACAAATCAAACCGGTCTTTGTCGTAGACTTGTAGTCACGACCGAAAAATTCTGAAGGAGTCCCATATAATAATACAAACTTCTTTATCTAGCTCTGCTTCACACTAACATTTCACCAGCTTCCAGCTGCTTGCCTGTCCAAACCAATGAAGCTTCTCAACCCCAATAGTCTTCATGTGATTCTACTCTTTACTATAACCCTGCTGTGTTTGCAACCTACAACTTCTTCTTTCATTCCAACAAATGAGATTGATCGTTTGGCTTTGCTTAAATTTAAAGAATCCATTGATAATGGCCCATTTGGAAGCTTGATATCATGGAATGATTCTATCCAATTCTGCAATTGGCATGGAATTACATGTGGCCATTGCTATCAAAGACTCGGTCCAGGAGCAAGGACCGAGTCTCAAACAGTGCCTAACTACAACGTATCAAGGAAACGAGCCACAAACTAACTATTGTGTCAAATGAAACTGATGATGAAGAAATTCTTGACATGTGTTAAAGAATATCTTCCATTCTGCTGACTGCTGATGATGAGAATCAGAAATGAGCTTATCAATTTTCACGATCTTCATGTAGTACTTCTAGTCAATTAAGAATATTGTGGAAGATAAGCAAAGACAAGAATATTATGGCAATGAATGTAACTTCTAAAAACAAATATGATCAGGGATCCTTCTCACAGTTACCCCTGCAAACAAGTCATTTAATATAGGAAGAGGAAGATTTAACAATAACAGAGACTGAGGCCATAAAATAAAAAAATAAAAAAAACAACAACAACGACGACGAAAGGTATTAGGCATTTTGCATATTAGATGCTTATGGATGCCCAATGGCGAGATGTGATAGGCAAGAATCACACTCAAGCACACAGCCTAACTCTTGAAGTATGATATGGCAGCTTATGGTTCCGAACAAACTTAGAGTCTTCATTGCTTGACTGCAATGGAAAAACAGAAATGAGATTTTAGATGGGGGTGGTTGAAGCATAGTGGCGGAGTTGTGTCATGTGCAGTGGATTATGTCCAAACCTCTCAAGAGGCTACCTCTTCATCAACCACAACTCTTGCAGGTTTAACACCACAATGGAATGCTTCTACTGAGATTTGGTGTGGTAATCAGAGATACTGCAGATGCTAACATTGCTGCTCGGTGTGACCTAAGGTATATGGATGCAGACAAGGACAGCTTCAATCAATGGATCCCAGTTTATCTTGTGTTGGCCACTGGTGGACAACTTGAAAAATTGAGTGTTCAATTGAATGGTCACTTAAGTGTGTTCCAATAGGGCTGTGGTCATTTGTTAGCTTTAGAGGCAAACAAATGCTACACTAGTAGGATTTGGCTGGAGGATACTCCTCCATATTTCCAAAATTAATGGTACATGCTTTCAATAAAATTACCAACTTTTCATTCATAGAAAGAAAATTTAAAAAAAAAAAAAAAAAATTTTTTTTTTTTTTTTTAATTTTAATTTTTTTAAATTTCAATTAATAACTAAAAATTATTTTTCCAAATTTTTTAAAAAGAAAAAAAAAATACCACCTTATCATCACTCTTCATTTGCTAGACGTTAACTTGTGATTGTTATTAGTGTTCACCTAGATTTTTCAGTAGAGAACGAGTTTGCCTCAGGGATACTATCAGCCAATCGTAGTGGATGAGGAAGTCCAAAATCTTTGGATAGGTAATTTGCAGTAATTGGTGAGAATTTCTTATCACACCCATATTATCAAATTCTAAATTTTATTGGTCATCGACAGTTGTTGGGTTCAATTTAGTTTCTTATTTGTATTTTTCACAGCCCTTTCACTTTCTCTACACCTTTTGTCCCTTATATTTTTAATTTATTTCAATTCTTAATTTAATTTTCTCCTTTTATAAGGGCTTTCTTCCTCCGGTTCAAAATTGGGTATTCTTTTCTCTTTACTTTACCTATTTTGACCATGAAGGTTTTGTTGCAGGGCCTTTGTCTGGACCCAAAACAACACAACGAACATGACAAGCATCACAACCAGTATTTGAATGTTGAGTTTCATTGAGAATATATATATATATACACATTTATTTTCCATAAATTATTTTTAATAATTAATTGGATTATTTTAAACTTAAAAGTTTTAAAAATAGCAAAATTAGGACACTTCATGTCAACATCTAACAGAAGTTGATAGGAATGTTTTAATTGAATAAACTTGAAATTTAGAGGACTTGATTGAATGAAAGTGAAGTTAGAGTATTGAATTAAATTTTGATCAAAGTTATAAGTCTTTACTTTTAGTTCGCTACTTAGTTCTTACCCTTTTAGAGTTCTAACCATTAGGTAGACAAAAAATTCCACATCTGTTGACCGTAGATTGTTAGTGGTTGGTGAAAAAGTGATGTCAGTGTTGAGCCCAAACAAAAATTAGTAAAAATTTATCAACTCAACGGTTGTGAAAAATATTGTAAAATTCTTTATGTATATTGCGAAGTTAAATAGATTTTTTCTTTTAAATGAGAAATTTTATGGACACAACAAAATCTCACAAACTCCAAATTTTTAATCGTGATATGTACAAGGCACATATTTTATTATTTTATTTTGACCTTTGTGGGATTGACACCTTAGCTGTTGTAAATATGATGTAACAATTTGTTGTGTCTCTAGTGCAACTCTTTTTTTTTAAACATAAGTGAGAAGTTAAATAGATAGCCACAAATTAATGTTTCGCAATAATTATTTAGAATGTCCATTTTGTTCATATAAAGGCATTTCCAGCCATGATTTAGTTGGGACCTTAAATCTCTTGCTGGGACGGGACATTGTCTTGCATAAATGGTCCTAAGAGCATTGAAATTATACTAAAAAGATTACATTAATTAAATATTGCAAATGATTGATGTTATAGGAAGTCCCAAGAGTGGGGTGCCTCGGATGCTCGGTTGTGCATTTCGTTATAACATTCTTTAATGATTAGTTGATTATTAAATGCTGGAATTATTTCTCTAGCTCATCATTAACTGGATAGGCCCTATGTTTGGATAATATATATATGAATATATTTGGGAAAAATAAAAATAAATAAAGAGATCAATACTTCCACTTAAATTGTTGTGGCATCCACCTAAAATATATTGAGTTGTTAAAAACAAAACAAAACAAAAGGAGACAACCCTACCTAGTTTCTATTGTTTATAATTCCAGTTTACAACTACAAATGTTAAGCCATTTTATAGTTGTACTCTTGTTATGTAATGTATATAAACCCAGTTTAAAACATTAGTAATTTTTGTGTGTGTTCTAATAAGTATTACTGTTTACTTAAAAAAAAAAAAACAAAAGGGGACAATGATTAGAATCAAGACCATAAGGCAACCCTACCTAACAAATTAACAATGGCTATGTTTGGTTGTGAATTTGTGATCCTAAAAATGAGACAAAAAGCAATTTTTGTTTCTTCTCACATAAAAAATATTGGGTACATTATCATTTTTGTCCCTAATTTTTATTCTATGTGTCAATTTGGTTTTAACATTTTAAATGTGTTAGATTGGTTTTTAACTTTTGGTATTGTGTCAAAATAGTCAACGCCTTAAAGTGATAGATAAAAAATGTCCACCAGAATAAAAATTCATTTTCATGCCACCTAAAACGCCACATGTATACGGTATATACCCACATGGAATGTATGACAAAAAAAAAAAAAAAAAAAAAGGTAATAGGGACACCCCCTTTCCATATCCTACTTGTATGGGTCTACTACATGATTTTAAAGATACTGAAATCCATTCAATAGTTGACACACGAGCAGCGTGTGGAGTTGGGTATGAGAAGGGGTGTGTTCATAACATTACTAAAACAAAAAAGAAAAGAAGAGTTTAATGTGCGGATCATTTAGCGAATTCCGGCCATGCTCAAGCTTTAGAGTTTATTATTCACTTTGCTCCTCCCGTGGAATTGGTCTCTGTTTTTGAGGTTGACTATCATGGTGTTGCTTGTAACAGGCTTTGTCCTGAGTTGTCTCCTTTTTGTTAGTTGAATGATAATTCCAGTTTACCAAAAAAAAAAAAAAAAAAACGAAGAGGAAAAAAAGAAAAGAAAAGAAAAAAAGAAGCTTTGGCTGAATAAATTATCTCTATGCAATAACTTTTAACAGGGAAAAATACAATAAAAAAAAGAAATATTTTATTAGGCTGAATTAAGAAACAATTAATAACTTATTATAGTAATCTATATCAATTATGCCGAGGCTACTTGGAAGAGACAATAGTCATTTGCCTTTTAGGAAACGGTTTTGGAGCCTTGTTGAAGTGCCTTGGCATTTGAGGCGGAGCGTAAAATTGCAACGTTTTCACTCTAGTTCTTAAATGCCACAAGTGCCTATGCACTTTTGCAGTATGCAACACGCATTCACTTTGAGTTTACCAACTCAACACATGGACGGTTCGCTAATACTATCTTGTAAAATCACAGTTTCCGCTGTAGTAAGAGAATGCAAATAATTTTTTATCATAAAAAGAAAAGAAAGTATATGCAAATAATCTTGAGCAAATATATTACTACTAAAGAGCCTAATATGAAGGGTAAAGAATATCTCACATCATTATTTCACATCTACTTTTTATATTTTAAATGTGAATATGAAATTTTTTGCCTTTTAAAATATGTATATTAACTCATGCAATGATTTTTTCTTTTTTTTTGATGAGATGCAATTGAAAATATTAAGTAAAAGAGTGTGCATAAAATAAGTATACGAGAATATTTAGAGATAGATACAATATCGTTCATGTTTATTTTGTCTTTAAAAAAAAAAAATTTTGTCTTAAAATATTGATATATTTTTGGCTATGTTGTGATTATTAATATGTTGAAGGTTGGCTTGAGCGAACCTACACCTATGATAGCAAGACCTTGTGTCAAATGTCTTAATAACCTCACGTTAGATGAATAGATAAATTATAAAGTTTCTTGTTATTTTAAAATTAATTAATTAAATATAATGTCAGTGTGGACAGGTGTATGTTCAAGTTTCAAACCTCCAAAAGCACATGATAAATTTCATGTGAAGAAGAGTAATTAGTTCTGTGAGTTTTTACACAATAGGATTTTAAACATCATATGCTAGTATTATTTTAAAACAAAAATCTATACCAAAATGGCAAAATTTCATGCATAACTGTTAGTTAACAAAGAAAGGGTGTGCAACCTAGAGGCTAAACAGGATAGAAAAAGGAAAATGGAGACAGGTGAATGAGAGTCTACAGAAATTAGAAAAAAGAAATCCAATTTTATAGTTATTCTTTTTCGTAATTCTCTGTTTGATTAATTATGCCGTTGAAGTTATAAGGTAATGTGGAGGGTTAAAATGAAGCCAAGAACAATGAGAGACCAATCCATAAAACTGCAAAGGGATGCCAACCTTACGAATCTTGAATCTTGTTAACCAATCACAACATTATGTCGATAAACTTAACATAAAAAGAAGCATCAATCGTTTCGATTTGCCTCAAAGAAAGGCCAACTATTTAGGCGTAGCCCTCTCAACATTTATTGTGCCACAACTACCTCACATTGCATTTAATGTGATACGATCAATTTTTTCATTGAGTAAGTCAAAATTGTCTATTTATTGCCCACATACTAACGTGAGAGTGATGTAAGATATGTTTTCAAAACTTGAGATTGGTGAGACATATCCAAGTTGAAAAAGGGAAGAACTGCTTTCATAAAAGGTTAGACTTAGTTTGACTTTATCATCAGAGTGTCATTGGTGAACTTCACAAAAACAATTCTTTTCACAAAAATTTGTGTTAGTACTTGTGCAAATTAGAATCGTTGAAACACCGTGATTTCCACAATCTTTCCTTCCCAAAGCATCCCACCCCCCACAAGTAGATATTAAATTATTAGTGGGGATAATAAGGTATGTTTATACCTAAGTCAATTACAGCTTTTTATTTTCAAGTTTGCTTATGGCTTGATTCTAAAAGGAAAAAAAAAAAGGTTTGTTTATGGCGAAGAATACTAAATGAATGCTGACCCACATCAACATGCCAGGTCGAATGATTGCCTAACAAATTTCCTAACTCTCAATACCCAACTCTTGATCCAATCTGTCTCGAAAGTAGATCTTTGCATATGGGAATCATATTCATATATAGTCGGTTTTTGGATTGTAAAACCAAATGGTGATCAATTTCAATACTTTTCATCTTGGGCAGAAGGCTCGATATGAATTTCTAAGCCCATGTTTAGAATACGCCTACGCCTTGGATGTCCGAAAGAGAGCCCACAGCCCACTCATGTGGGCCGTGACATTTCAATGTCCAAGAAACAAAAAAGGGGCGCTTTTACACTGGGCTCTTTTTTCTTACGAGTAGGGCCCGATGGCATTGAAAGAATCAATTCACGTTAATGGTTATAAACATGTAATCATAATTAACTCAATCTAGAAGCTTAGAATTAGGGAACTGTTCAAGTAGGGGCAGGTGAATAAAATTGATTAATTTGCAGCTAAAGATCATTTAGCCTTTAGGCTTTTAACAGCATAATGGGATTTAATGGGTTTAGGCTTGAAAACAAAAGTAAGAAGCATCTACATGCCTAGGCCTAGAAGGTTTTATTTAAGTGAATTATGATGCTGCTGTTGAAATAATTATGAATATTTTTTTTTGGCTAAATAGTTATGAATTTTGTTGATCTTTCCATTGTTAGAATAATGGGGTTTAAAGTATAGTCCTTAAACAACAATAGTGGTTGACCAAGAAGACACAGTAAAAGCCGACCAAGAAGAAATTGCCATGGTCGACGAACAGGAAACAACAATGACAAACGAAACATGCTATTTTTTCAACAAAAAATTTTTTGGGGGGGGGGGGGGTGGTGTGTTGTGGGGGTGGGGGAAGGCCCCTTTTGGTCTTCATGTGGCTCCGCCACTGGTTCAAAGTGCTTTCTATCTTGCTTGTTCTCAAATTGCTTATACTATGTTAGGTTCTTTGAATAGGAATTCTAATAGTACGAACTTTTTTTGGTGGTTCAAACTTCCTAATAAATTCAAGAATTTTTTTTAAATTTCCCATGCTTAATGATTAGTAATCTGTAATTGTATGATTTTGACTTTACGTTATTAAATAAGATATTGCGGTGAGAATTACATTTTAAATTATATGTCTTGAAGCCACTTACTAACAATGTATTTTTAATAAGTGATTCAATTTTAATTTTGGCTAAATTACGAATGTAGGGACTCAATTTGGATTGACCCTGAGTATGAATGAGTTTTCAGCTCAACAAGCCCAAACAATAAATTTTTAGAGTATGGGTCCAAGAACTAGTGCTGTTTGAAAGAAAAGGTTCTACTCATCAAGTAACAAGGGATACTCTAGGTTCATTCCTTGAGAAAATCTCTCATTGGCTCTCTTTCAGTCAGTCTCTCCCTTCTTTTTTCTTTTTCAGCCAAAAAGTCCTCCTTTATTTCCTTCATTCCTACGTTACATACTCCGTTTTCCCCCCGTTTCCATTGTACACGTGTAGTTCTTATCTTGGGAGCTCCTTTCTGTCCCATGCAGCACCTACCGAAATTTTCAGCTTAGTGGCCATAAAGCTGCTTAGTTACTGTTCAGGTATCACCTCCACATTAATGCGGCCAGAGTGTTAGCTGGAAAGCATTTAATGTGGAGGTGATGGCCTTAGAAGATATTTGTTACCTTCCCGACGCCCCCTTAAGTTATATCCAATTTCCAGTTCAGACATAACTTGGCGGAGTCTCCCAAATAACATGAAAGTTATATTTACCTCGGACTTTGGCGTCCTCGGACGTGTGTTATATCGCTGTATTTAGTATCTACTCATTTCTCCTATATTACCCATTTAGTAATAATAAAACTTTCTAGACTATCCTCGGATAACGAAGTGTCCTCGGATTGGGCCGTTGGGCCCCGAGCCCACTTCTGAGGATTACCATATCTTTTTAACCTAACAGGCCCCACAATAGCCCCTCAAAATCTCGCTTTTTGCCACCTCGGGAAAAAGGGAGATTTTGATATCCAGCCCTCATTGAACATTTCCCAGTACCTGTCTGAGTAGGCTTTTAGGGTTTCCACTTCTCGCATAGACATGGACAGTAGCGACCCCAAGGTTGAACAACCCTTCTACATGTAATAAAACGAGCACCAAAGGCCTGGGTGAGCTTCTCAAAAGAGTCAATAGTATTAGTTCTCAAGCCATTAAACCATCTCATCGCCACTGGGCCCAAATTAGACGGGAAAACCTTGCACATTAAGGCTTCATCCCTGGCATGAATAGCCATTCTCTGGCTGTAGTGGCTAACATGTTCCACTGGGTCTGTTCGACCATTATAAATGGTGAACACAGGCTGGTGGAATCGCCGAGGAAGACTAGCGTCTTCAATATGTCGCGTGAAAGGCGACTTAGGGACCTGATTCAAAGCCTTGTTCAAGGCATCATTCCTCTGACCCTGGCGAGTCGGGCTCTTATTTCTTCGCCCACGATGGTATTCCTCTTCACACGAAAAGATTCGCTGGGTGGAGTTCTCGACCTCTGCCTGTAACTGGTGTCATCCGACTCCTCAGAGGAGTGCTTAGAGTTATGAGCCTTACGCCTTCGTCGTTCATATCGCAATTCCCTCTTCAACTTGTTAACCTCACGCTGCAAATTTCCTCCGCTCTTTACAGGGGAAGCATGGCCTTTCCCCGAGAGCGGCTTTTATCTGTATGGGTCGTTCGGTACTCCCCTCATGATCACCCTCGGGTACGTGGTCTACCAACGGATTACTGTGCTGAGAGCCCCTAGGCTCTGCCTGGTGCTGATTAGCATCTGCCTGTTGCGGGCCCGTCAACGGTTGTTGCGGTACTCCCTCTTCCATCGTGAGTATCACACCTGCCCTTCCTTCTCAACAGATCAAGTTCTTCCCACAGACGGCGTCAATTGTAGGGACTCAATTTGGATTGACCCTGAGTATGAATGGGTTTTCAGCCCAACAAGCCAAACAATAAATTTTTAGAGTATGGGTCCAAGAACTAGTGCTGTTTGAAAGGAAAGGTTCTACTCATCAAGTAACAAGGGATACTCTAGGTTCATTCCTTGAGAAAATCTCTCCTTGGCTCTCTTTCAGTCAGTCTCTCCCTTCTTTTTTCTTTTTCTGCCAAAAAGTCCTCCTTTATTTCCTTCATTCCTATGTTACATACTCCGTTTTCCCCCCGTTTCCATTGTACACGTGTAGTTCTTATCTTGGGAGCTCCTTTCTGTCCCATGCAGCACCTACCGGAACTTTCAGCTTAGTGGCCATAAAGCTGCTTAGTTACTGTTCAGGTATCACCTCCACATTAATGCGGCCAGAGTGTTAGCTGGAAATCATTTAATGTGGAGGTGATGGCCTTAGAAGATATTTGCTATCTTCCCCGACGCCCCCTTAAGTTATATCCAATTTCCAGTTCAGATATAACTTGGCGGAGTCTCCCAAATAACATGAAAGTTATATTTACCTCGGACTTTGGCGTCCTCGGACGTGTGTTATATCGCTGTATATAGTATCTACTCATTTCTCCTATATTACCCATTTAGTAATAATAAAACCTTTTAGACTATCCTCGGATAACGAAGTATCCTCGGATTGGGCCGTTGGGCCCTGAGCCCACTTCTGAGGATTACTATATCTTTTTAACTAACAGGCCCCACAACGAATTACACTATCTAATTTTGACCAAATTAATTTAATTCAATTCTTTAATTTTACTTTAATACAATCAAGTCCTCTATTTCTAGTTTATTTAATTAAGGGTAAAACTTAGATACAGTCTATTATTTAGATTCCTCTCTTAAAATTCTGTCATATGATTTTTTTTTTAGGTACTGTACATAAATTTTCTCCTTTAATTAATGTCTCCTCGTCTTTCTTATGCTTAGTCCTAGAACTTTGACAACATAAGTATTGTAGGGACTCAATTTGGATTGACCCTGAGTTTGGATGGGTTTTCAGCCCAACAAGCCTAAACAATAAATTTATAGAGAGTGGGTTAAAGGTTTAGGCGCTGGCCGTCGTTCATCAAGCATGAACTTTTATTTATAAAAAGATACTTAGAGTTTCTATACAACTGGGAGGATGCTCCTCGGCCCATGGCCGAGGAAACCNTTTGTATTTTTCATTTGGTTTTTTTTTTCCTTTTTTTTTTTTCATTCAATTATTCTCATTTGTTTGGGATACTTTGGCTTCTATTTCTTTTAATATTTTATAAATTGCAAAACTCACCCTTAAGTTTCTCCATAATTCATTTTAATCCTCTAACATAGTTTCATTTTAGTCCTTTAAATTTTAGATTTATTCAATTAAAGTTTTTCTGTCAACTTTTGTTAAATTTTTTGATAAAAAAAAACTGTAAAATATTTTTCAATTATTAATTGAATTTTTTTAATAAAAATTTAAAGATTGAAAAATTAACTACAACATATAATAAAAGTTTATGAAAAAAATCTTAATTAAATAAATTTTAAAGTTAGAGGGCCAAAAAAAAAAAAAACAAAAAACAAAGTTAAAGAACTGAAATGAATTTTGCTTACATTGTATAGATTTGCGGTATTACACAATTTTTATAAATAAAATTACATATATTCAATTTACATGGAAGAATAAAATCATGGATTGAGGATACTGAACTTCCCACAACTATGGTTTTCCTTAACATCAACAGCTGAGAGTGCCCTAGGACCGAGCCCCATGATTAATGTACCATTTATACATGTTACCAAACCCACCATCACCAATTTCCTCACAAATAAACTTATCAAGCATTGCTTTGCATCATGCATTCTCTGTTATGAGCTCATGTAGTTACTCAAACCCAACTACACTAATAATGAAAACATTATCATGATTTGTTTGTTTTCTAAATTTATGTAATTAGTTATTCTTCTTTTTTTTTTTTCTTTTTTGATAAGAATTAGTTATTCTTCTTTAATTCACTTTGATGGAAGCACGTTATATATATATAGTTAAAATGGTTGTGGGAATTTAAAAATCATATGTTGGAAACCTCACGATTTGCCCATTAAGCTGCAAAGCTATTATCAATTTATTAAATAAATAAAATCTAGAAGAATTCATCAATTGAAGATACCCAATGAGTGTAGGGCACCCAAGCTATTTACTTGTGGAACACACAGAAGGAAAAGCAACCTTGGACGAGAGAGAAGATTTTCTAAATGAGAGAGACTTTCAAATGTACACTAGGGAAAAAGTAAACCCCAAATTTGTGGTGTGAATGTAGATAGCTGAGATTTGGTTGATAAAAAACTCTTTTGTATTTGTTTGTTTATTAACAAGCCAAGTTTAAATTTTATTTTAGGCTTATTTGATAAACTAGCGAGGGAAACTTTTGAATCTACACTAAAGAAAAAGTAGACCCCAAAATTGTTGGGAAAAAATAGGAATTTGCCCCTAATTTACAAACTATGCAGCAAAATTATCCTATTTTGAAACTATTTAACAAAATGTCCCTAATTTTTAAACTCAATTTTAACAAAATCGAATGACAGGTAAAACTCGACATTAACAATGTCGAGTTCTATGCATTTTTTTCTACTTAAATTTTTTTGAAGATATCAAGTTTTACACCAAGTTTCAAAATAGGAGCATTTTGGTAAATAATTTCAAAACAAGTGCATTTTACTACATACTTTTCAAATTAGGGATAAATGGCTATTTTCCCCAAATTGTTGTGAGTGTAAGTAGCTGGGATATGATTTATAAAAATCTTTTTTTTTTTTATGTCTATTTATTAACGAGCCAAGCTTAAATTTTATTTTTGGGCTTTTTTAATGAACAAGCTCAGTACAAATAATGGGCTTGATAGAGCTTGAAAATAGGCTTGACTAAAAAGCCCAAACAATCTTTCTGCCGTGCACCTGTGATCTCCATGGTGGTACTGGTACACATGGCCCACTTATATCCATTTATCTCATTTTCCATGTCTAAAAAGAATATATATATATATATATATATAACGAAGTACTAGAATTCTTAGATTTGGGAACCTAGAAGCAGGAGGAGGATTGAGAAAAATTATTACCTATCAAACTCAGACACTAATGTTGTAGAAAAGAAGAGACAGAAAGGCAGCCCCACCAAAGGTTTAGTAATGGTTAGACCAAGCTTTTGCAAAACATGTGGAATGGTGTCAATGTAGAAGGGAAGACATTTGGTGAAGCAACAGATGAACAATATGTGTGTATGGGCCGATAGAATGGGGACGAGTTTAGCGTGTGTGTGTGTGTGTGTAATTCAGTTTGCGGAGTTTCTATGCTTAATGAAAATTAGAGGGAGTGAGAAGTATAATTTTAAATGGTAGAAAACAACATATTATTGTGGAAAATTTACAATGGGTAAAACAAAATTTACACATGGAAAATTCACACTTTCTGTCTCCTCTGGTCATGGGAGTGCTCTTATAGTCGAAAACTGGTCAGAACTCTTGTTGTTGATTCATGCTTTTTTCTATTTCTACAGTGTTGAGGTTTTTTTTTTTGGGGGCCCAAATCCATTAGGAGAACCCCAAGTCAAAGTACTTAATGTACTTGGGCCTTACAAAACAATCTTTGCGCTTCGGGACAACCATCAAACCTCATTTCTGTGAATGACCCCCTTAATGGAGAAGTTTATGTACTTTTTCATCACTAAGTAGTATGTACTTTATACTTAAACTGCAAGCCAATCTTTGATATAAAACAAAAAGTACCGCCCATGAATGATCATAACAAAATGTTTTTTTCTTTGGATAAAAGGTTAGAAAACCAAATTTGGGAACTTAAGAAATAAGTTGAATTCCATGGCATATTTCAGTTTCAGGAAAAAAAAAAAAAAGTGGAACTTAACAAACAAGTTTATCTCCATGGCTCATATCAGTCTTCATTATATGTAAGAGAAGCATGTACTGTACTAATATTGAAGTGATCATTTGTTTGTAGCAGTAGTAGTAGTAGTAGTAGAAGTTCATAAGTATTGATGGCTTACATTCCTCCACACAAGCGTCACTCATACGAAGCTGCTAGTAGTAGTGAATCTAGTGATACGCAAAATAGACCCTCACCAATCCCACAATCCCTTGTTCCTCAATTCAGAAGAAATCTTAATTTGAGGTTGCCACCCAAAACCTTTTCACAAAGATGTGGAAAGAACGTTTATAATTATGCAAAGCAGGCTATTTCCACATGGTTTCCTGTTGGTTTGGATCACAATCACCAGTTTCCATCTTCTGTACATGTTACCCCAGTTCCCTTGCAACTTTTTGGGAGAACAACAGGAACAAATCCACTAGTTTTGTTCAATAACAACAACAATCATCCAGGTAAATGTCATTATTTTCCTGCTCAGATTTTTTTTTTGTAACTAATTATTAATAATGGGTTTGTTGGTTTTGGTTAGTTGAGCAAGTGAGGAGTCCATGGGTGTATATAGCAGAAAATGTTGTGTCAGACTTGCTTTCTTCTTTCGAGAATTTCAAGGATGAAAAGTTGGACTTGGAAGACGTCAAGCCAAAGTTGGTTGCTAGATTTGGAAAAATTCTTTTTCATGAGTAAGTCATGCTTCTATTCTATTCTATGAGTCATTGCTTTTGTTAATAGTTTGTTTGTTTATGTTTGTATTTGTGTTTTATGAGGTTGGCTCGAAGAAGTGAGTGAGATAAATAAAAAAAACATGAATATTAGGATGACACTTACTTGTTATGCACTTTGCTACCTCAAACATAAGCAAGGTTGTCAACTGTCAATTCATCTTTATCTGTTGACCAAGAAAATAACTTAAACTTCATTAATCCAAAACTTTAATGATACACTCAGTCAGTTAGAGTAACAATATGATATGAAGTATGTTGCTGGTGTTGCTACTTAGCACCTCCTCGCCTTACAAGATCTAAGTGGAGAGTGAGGTCATGAGTTTAAGACATACTGGATGCCTATGTAACTTTCAAAAAAAAAAAATAAGAAAGGCATATCTGGTGTCATTTATTACTAGATATTTGTCTCAACATTACTAAATCTTGTCATATAAAGTTATTACCGCAAAAGCACAAGGTCACACACAGAAGTTGTCAATAAAACACGGGCAATTTGTTTCTAATGCAATTGTGCAGAAGACTTGCTTATGCAGATATGTGCCCTTCACCATTATTTATCAATTATAGTCTACTCTTTTCATCTGGTTTTGTGTCTATTGGTTGCTACTTTCCCCTGGTGTTTTTTACAAACATACATTATCCTGGGTTTCTCATATTTGATCCTAGTGGTTCAGGACTTCAGGTTAAGGCTTTTCTAAATTAACTAGACCTAAGATTTCTGGTTTTACCTTTTTAGCCTAAATAGACATGAGATTTCTAGTCTTACCATATCATTTAAGATACACATGTTGAATTACAATGGGGTTATGATCGGTGTTCAGTACTGATTCTAACGTTGCATAGGCTTAAGGATTCCAATCATGAAAATCTTAAATGAAACTTAGATTCCATTAATGAAGCCAGCCTATTTTTCTCTCTTGACCTCAACAAAGAGAGCACAGATATATCTTTGTTCTATGCAATCAAAGACAATTTCCGATACAATTCTTTTAAGGCCTGTTCACCACGCCCACATCATGCCAAAATCAGATCCTCGAACCATCTCTTACTATAAAGGATTTATAAGCAGAAATTTCTCCTACACCCATCATGCCAAAATATGATCCTCAATGCATTCTAAAGACAACACACATATAAGGCCTTCTAACAGCTTCAGAAATCCAGTCACTCTACACAGCCCTAAAGTTTGCACCCAGTCTCCCTACGCATCCCATAATTTGCACCCATAAAAGTCTCCGAAAATGGTCATGCTTCTTACCAAGCAGTCATAGCACTTACCCCAACAGAGCTTGGTTAAATATGGTCAATTTAATTGCTCCTAATTCACCATAATTCTGTAGGGATTCACACCAAGTTGCAATCTACCAAATGGAACTTAAATTGAACTCACCCCATATAAAGAATTACCTGGGTGTTCATTTCATTAGCCATATGAGTAACGTACTTTTAAGTAAAGCAATCACCCTTTGATAAAAGAACCCCGCTTTTACTGGGTTTGAGAGGTAATTGGTAGATAGCCTTACCTCCAATTTTGGTGAAGCTAATTCCCTGATTCCAACCCTTGACACATCACTTAAATAGAGGGCACTTGCCATTGCAACCCGTTTATAAATACAGATTTTTTTATCAAGCCAATTGTTTCTCATCCTTTCTAAAACAATTCCATACTACATTAGCTTTATGAGGACAACCCATTGGCATAGCATGATAGTTCATAGGTAGAGCTCCCTACCTTACTGAACAACAAAGTAGCCAACTCTGCATCTTCAAAGACCCCCACTGGGGCTAGCTTACTCCTACTCAAGTTTCCCTTTAACCCGCAGACTACTTTAAAACACAAAATTGTAGACGAAATATTCACAAATCAAGATAGAGCCTTCCTCAACAAATAAGAGAGATGAAATTGTTAAGAGTTTCATTAGAGCCTTCCACCATAGTTGTCAATAGCATATGACTAAGACCGTTTATAATTTGGTAAATGACAACGAAGAAAATAGAACCCCTTGTCTCAACCCTCTAGATTTGTCAAAGAGGCTTGTAGGCAGCACTAAAAATCTAATAGTGGTGAAACAGATAGCTATTTATTTCTTCCATTTCTCACCATAACAAAAATGGTCTAGTATGTACAAAAGACAATTCTAATTCACATATCATAGGCTTTTCCAATATCAAGACATTCATTGGCTATGAGAATTGAGTCTAATCTTTATCTCCCTTCCAAAAAAGCAATTTGGTACTTGGGCATTATTTTTCCTAATAATGGTTTTAATCTATTGGCTAATACCTTTGCCAAAATTTTATACATACAACTGACCAAATTAATTGGTTGAAAATATCTTATACTTCTAACTCCCATATTCTTCGGCATTAGAGTTTTAGCATTGCGAGGCTTCCCAATACTGTTTTTACTGTATTGGCTAATACTTTTGCCAAAAGTTTATACACATGATTGAGCAAACCTTTTCAACGAGAATCTCTTATACATCTAAATCCCATTTTCTTTGGTGCTTGGGTTTTAGCATTGAAAGGTTTTTCAAAACAGTAAAGAGGCATAAACTTCCTGGAAAAAATCTAAAAAATCCTTCCTTCTCCACAATTCCCCAAAATGTTGGAAATATGCCATAGTGAAGTCATCCTGGCCTAAAGCTTTATCTCTAGTGATTTGTAAATGATAGTGATAAATGCAATGATAGTGATTTGTAAATGCCATTATTTAGTAGGTGTATTTGCCAGCTAGCAGTTAGTGATAAATAGGTGTATTCACTTCCTTTATTTGATTTTTGGTTTTTTATCGGTAAGTGAACATGAGCACTTAATGGGTCTTGAACCCATGAACTTGGCCCTTCACCCGATTCTTATGGCGAGAGCATCTAAGCCAGAGCTCATTGGCAACTTCTCTAATAGATTTGATGCCCTAGATTTTGGCTAAGTGGCAATTTGAGCCCATTGGTTTCAGCCTTCTACTAGAATCCATGTGCTCGCACAAATTAATCCAATGTCACATCTGAGTGTCAATAGATTGACTGATGAAACAATTCATTTNTTGTAAGATAGGAAAATATTTTCATTTTACGCCACTCCAATGACCAAATGCTTGAAATTATTTTTTCAAAGCATTCTCAAGAATGCAATCAAACATCGGAAAACAAAACATTTTCATTAAGAAAATTTTGCATTATAAAACATTTTGCAACTAAACAAATGGAGTTTAAGATATTTGTGTTTTCTATCATATGTGTTTGGCAAGGAGGATGGAAACATGAAATGATAGAGATTAAATTACTATTATGCACTTATTTTAAAAGTATAAATATGGGAAAGTCGGGGGTAGTTTTGTACTTTTATTCCCAATGTCATTTACTTACCTTTTTTCTTCCTAAATTTGAAGGGAAAAAATGGTAGGTCTAAGTGAAAAACTTTAACCACCCCAATTCTTTTCCTCTCATTTTCCATTCTAACCAAACAATGTAAAATGTTTTATATTATACTAAATGTCTACTTAACCAATCAAATCCTCGAACTATTACTAACTTTTGTTTTTTCTAGAATCACTAACATAAATAATAAACTAAATGTCTAATTATTGTTTAGTTATGGGTTGGACTAATTTGTGATTAGGGTACGCAAGATTTCAACTAAAGAGTGAAAAAATATTCTTAAGGATAAAATAAACAAATAATAAGTATTATATATATAAATTTGTTTTAAATCAGGGGGTTCACAGTAGGTGCCACTGCCCCCTGGATCCTAGTTTGTTTAGCTTGTGGTTTGTGGTTGTGCAGTAAAAGTCTCTTATACTGTTATACATGTTGTATAATAAAAATTATATATTCTTCCAAAGGGCAACATCAATTTTTTTTGCAAATAACGATAAAAATTTTTAGGCGAAAATGCACTTTTCGTCCCTACATTTTGGGTCAATTTTTATTTTGGTCCCAAATTTGATTTCTTTGCAAATTTCATCCCTAAAATTTGAAAATCGTTTTTAAAATCGTCCTTGCCGTCAACCAACAGACGGAACCCTCCTACGTGGCAAACAGAGTGCTCTGCTTGCTGACATGGCGCTGACGTGGCCATTAAAATATTATTAAAAAAAGATTATTTGGCACTTTTAATGCCATGTCAGCATTTAAATTAATAAAAAAAAGCCATGTCAAAGTATTTAAATTAAATTAAAAAATAAATTAAAAAAAAACCTTAAATCTAATTAAAAAACAAAATTTCTTAATTTTAATTTAAACTGAAATTACAAATTTGATTTAAACTGAAATTTTAATTTCTCAATTCTCAATTTTAAAATTTTTTATCACAATCCTCTACACCAAATCCGAACCCCACAAACCCAAGTTCCCCAACCCAACATCAAATTTTCTTAGTCACCAACGTCACAGCATCAATTTAATCCCTCTCTCTCTCTAACCATTGTTCTCTCACTCTCTATCTCTTTGATTTCTCTTTGATCTGCTCCATACCCAGACACCCATGGCCAGAGACAGCAAGCTCCAAAACCCAGACACCCATGGCCAAATAAAACAAAACACTCTCTTCGATCTACCCATAGGCCCATGGCCGAAGACTCCAAGCTCTA
>NW_027070084.1:0-2486 GCF_002906115.3 Quercus suber
GATAACTCAATCTTCACTATTGGACTTCGGTTAGTCAGATCCCTTAAAAAGGTTTGACTATTCAACTTGTTCAGTTGGATTTGTGACGTAGCATAAACTTTAACCTTTTGTTTTAAATGGAAGTTGATAATTTGTTGAAGAATTCTACAAGGTAGAATACCCTAAGAATTTTAGAGAATTTTGATTATTGTTGAGTGATGTCTTGTTCATTTATAACACAATTAATTATTATTTTTAATTGATCTTCAATTTAAATTATATATTTTTATTAACTTTTTCTAATTTTCACTTTAGGTGCAATATTTTTGAAGCCTCCACACATATATGTAAAATAGCATGATAAACTAGCTTAATTATATTGAGTTTATAAACTGAAGTGTGAAGTGTCCCCAATCATATAAAGACAATTCAAATATTCAGTTATAAGTGACTAAAATTCACTTGTTACATTCATTGAATCATTATTGAAGAATTCTACAAGGCAAAATACTCTAAGAATTTTAGAGAATTTTGATTCTTGTTGAGTGATGTCTTGTGCATCTGATAAGGTTAAATTTTATAACGCAGTTAATTATTATTTTTAATTGATCTTCAATTTAAATTATATACTTTTATTAACTTTTTCTATTTTTCACTTTAGGGTCCGTTTGTTTTGGTGGTAAATGATTTCAGGAAATCATTTACCACCTGACCCATGTGTTTGGAAAGCAAAGAAAAATCCAATTTCCGGAAAATATGCCTTATCTTTGACCAAATTTTCACCTTTGACCCGGAAATGGTTTTACGCTTCTATTTTACCTTCAAACCATTTCCGGGTCTCACACAACAACACAGGCACAACAACGCAGAAAAGAAAAGAGAGCCGCTGCACTTGAGTGAGAACGAAAACCAGCAACAAAACGAACAACAGCCAAGAACGCAAAAAAAAAGAAGAGAAACCCAGAACGCAGCAGTCCGATCCACAAAAAAAAAAAAAGAAAGAAAAACCCAGAACGCAGCAAGAACCCAGCAAGAACGCAGTCCGATCCAGTCGCAGAACCCAGTCCGATCGACGCAGTCCGATCCACTCCAAGAACCCAGTCCGATCCGATTCAGTCCCAGAACCCAGTCCGATCCACGCAGCGAGAAAGAAGCTCCGATCGCTCTGCCTCCACGCATCGAGCTCCAGATCGCTCTGCCTCCACACATCGATCGAGCTCCGATCGCTCCGATCGAGCTCCAGATCGCTTCGATCGCTCTGCCTCCACGCATCGATCGAGCTCTAAATCGTTGTTGTTGTTGTTGTTGTTTTTTTTTTTTGGATGAATGGATTGTTGTTGCCGGAATTTATTGTGTTGTTGTTGTTGTTGTTGTTGTGTTGTGTTGTTGCCGGAATTTGTTGTTGAATTGGGTGTGATGTTGAAATTTTTTGTAATAAAATTTGTTTGGATGGTGAGAAAATGTGAAATTTTTTTTTTCGAAAATAGCATTTTTAGAATACATCCAAACACATGAAAATATTTTCCACAACAATTTTCATAATTCAACCAAACACTTAAAATATTTTCCTTTTTCGGAAAATAGCATTTCCGGAAAATATGTATTTTCCAGAAAACGTTTTACACGAAACAAACACAACCTTAGTTACAATACTTTTGAAGCGGCAAAATTTGCCAAATAATAGATTTTTAGAAAAAATTTTGGTGCATGGCATGCGGATGAAAGATTTTAGTTAGTTGGACTGTTTTTGAAAATCGAGTTTAAGAAACTCGACTTCCAACCCATTTTTCTTTTGCCATAAGTCTGAAATGGATCAAAAAAAAAAAAAGTGGAACTCGAGTCTAAGAAACTCGAGTTCCAATTGTACACAACTCGAGTTTCTTAAACTCGATTTCCACTTTTTAAAAGCAAAAACAGTCTAACTTACTAAAATGTTTGATCCATGTGCGTTTTTGCAAAATTTTTTCTAAAATTCTATTATTTGGCAAATTTTGCCCTTTTGAAGCCTCCACACATGTATGTACAAAAAGCATGATAAACTTAACTGGCCTAATTACATTGAGCTGGTGTGAAGTGTCCCCAATCACATAAAGACAATTCAAATATTCAGTTATAAAATTCACTTACCTTCATTGAATCACCAGTTTGTAAACGGAATACTTTTACCATTTTCCACCTCAGAAACACTTTATGCAAGTTCAAACGTGTGTAAATGATTTTTAACTGGGAATCATTAAAGATCATCTGAGCTGGGAAATATCTCTACACATATTTAATCACCACAAAAACAAAATAAATTAATAAAAAAGAGAAAAGAAAAAGAGCAAAATGATTTTCTTTTCTCCCAAACGAAGATCGGTTTTCCTTTTCTCATACGAATAAATCATTTGAAAAAAAAAAAATTACAAACAAGCATTTCCAATTGTTGATGATCCGATTAATCTCTAGATCTGAATCCGAATCCAACTTTTATATCAAAGGAAAATTTCAGAGAAAGCGGCATTTTG
>NW_027070084.1:3563-46891 GCF_002906115.3 Quercus suber
AAAATTTAATAAAAATTCCTGCACTAAACCTATCAACAACATTTAAATTGTGAGCAAAAAATAAACAATGAATCAAAGTGCACTAACAAAGCATTAAGCAACTTCTTAAATTCCATAACGGAGGAATTTATGAAAATCAAAAGTGGAAGAATAATTCATCTCAAATAAATCAAGAACCTGCAAAAATGGTTGAAGCAGGGGAGACCCAGATATGCTAAGATTCCAGTTGGCTTAATAATAGCTATTACAATCACAGAGTTTATATATAAAAATATAGAAAAAAAATTAAAGAATGTTTATGACTCGCACTGCTTCTTTGTGTTTAATGTATTCCAAAAAAAAAAAAAGGAACCAAAAAAAAAAAAACAGCCTTTCATTGATCTTTTTAACATGTAGAGGGAATTCTCGCCACAAAAAAAAAAAAAATAATAATAATAATAATAAATTATTTGTTTGAAACTCATAATCACGTCTGATTTAGCTGCCTTAAGTGAGTGAAAACTTGTGTTGACAGAATTTCAATATCTTTTTTTCCCCCAAAAGCTACAAATACTATCCCTTAAACAAATAGAGAAATAGGGAATTAATTAGAAATAGATGCATATAAAATTAAATCAATCTAAGGCATCATATATGGTTAACAGAAGTCCACAATTAAGTAAGACAATAAGCAAGAAACTTGTATATTTGATAATCAAAATCAGAAACATGTCTCATTAAAAAAAAAAAAAAAAATCACAAACTTGTTATCACATGTTAGCTTTCTTAGTCCATTATTACTTGTCACCGAAAGTTCCTTTAATCAAAACCCCTTTTTCAGTTTGGCTCATGAAGATGAACAACCATCGAAGCCTACTGCAGTACTGCTTTATTTATTTCAAGCACACCAGGCACCAGAAGGAAGGAAAAGAAAAACAAACAAACAATGATCAGTCAAACAAAAGCATAGTTCTCCATTGCAAGATTCAAAAAATTTTTTCTTAAAAATAATAATTCCTCACTTTGACTTTTCCACAGCCAAAGTGAGAAGGGTGAAAAAAAGAACAAAAACAAAACAAATTAAATTCAAAGAAAGAGGGAGAGGAAAAGCAAGCTTACCAATAAGAAGAGTGGGGCAATGGTGGAAATTGTGGCTTTTGAATCAAACCCAAACAAACTCATTAATCTAATTTAATGATAAGAATGAATTAGAGTCTTGGTTGTATATTATTCATTTTTAGTTCTTTAAAAATCTAAAAATTTAATAAAATTTTTGTAATTTGGTGAAACCACGTGGTGCAACCACGACGTCTAAGCCCATTATATATAGTATGATATATATATATATATATATATCATATATATGACGGAGAAGAGCCCTTACATGTACATGTTAGATTGGCTCGGTCTTATAGATTGCTTCCACCCTTTCTTACTCGGTCTTGACCCGCATGAATATTATTATTATTATTATTATTATTATTCAACTATATTATAAATATGATGTAATTTTTTTTATACATATCCTATTCTAGTTATAATAAATGTATATTTATACATATTTTAATTCTATCTTGAAAATACTCGTCTCTATTTCTGAGTTATTACTTTTACTGTCATGATTTCCCTTTATATTTCATCTTTAGGATTAGTAAAACGTCTCTTATCCACCCCTATTCCAACTAAACTTGCTATCATCTTTACACAGATTTTCTTCTCTCTAAAGAGAACAAGATACTTATGATCCGACTTTGTCTTACCCCTCCCATTGACACCCTTACTATAAATATTATATGGTATATATATAAAATCTATAGAATCAACTAATATCAATATGCTATTGCTTTAGGGGAAAAAAAATTCACATTATATATGTTACACCATCACACCAGATTTAGATGCCGTGAGTGACAAAATGAGAAGAAACTTGGACCATAGATAGCTCGGCATCATTTGCCATCATTGCTTACGTAAACGGGGGAATATTTGCCAGACGTATAGAGCCAGAAAGTTAAGTTTATTTTGTCGCTTTCTGAGGTGGAATGAATTTTTAATCTTCATTTTCAAGGTGATCCCTTTATCTTTTGTCTTCTTTTGTGACAACCTATTTTAGAAATATTTGCACAAAAATACATAAAATTAATATTTTTGTATCAATGATTGTAGGAGTGGCGTTGATGTGTCGCTATAGCCTATAGTGAGTGGAAATGGAGTCATCCAATAAATTAATTAAAAAAATTGGTTTGTTTGGTATAGGTTTTTTTTTTTTTTCTTCGATGAACCGTTTGGTATAGTTTCTACTTCGGCAATAATATAACTTTAAATTATTAAGGCGATTGTGTACTCATTGGTTTACCGTAATCAAGTGTCACACGAATCACTTTTAAGTCTTGCCATCCTAATATTTTAAGTTGAACAACAAGTGTGATGCAATTCACTTAACGTCTTTATTAGGTTTTAAGGAATTAGGAATTAATGTATTAAAACTTTATTTTATAATGTTGGCAAACTATGATCAAAATGTTTTAATTTTGTTTAGATTTGTTCAAAGTATGTTTAAATGTAAAGTTGGAATCGAGTGTTCTGCAGGATTTACTGTGTAAATCTACTAGCTCGATCGATCAAAAGTTGTGCAGATTGTTTTTCTGCAGAATTTTTCAACTCAGTCCAAGCCCGTTTGATGTGTAGGGCTTTATGTTTTGCCTTAAGTATAAAAGGGTAAACCCTAGCAACATTTTGAGGGTACTCTTTATGTTGTGTGTGTGAATCTTTTGTGAAATCTAGAGGTGTTTGTCTTCACACATACTTAAGGTTATCAAGGATCAAGACTATGTCAAGAACTTGGTGATCATTTCAGTTGCAGATTCAAGAGCTTAAAGATATACAAGTAGGAGTGCTTGTGTTTGCTATGAATCCAAGAAAGAAGTAGTCCGTGGACTCGGAGTTGTCACGTAGTCATGGTAGTAAATTTCCTATTTGAGGTAGCAATAGGATGTTAATAGTCTAAGTCGCTATTGTGTAAACTTCAATTCTTTTATAGTAGATTTGTTTTACCTTGATGATAGCTAAGTTAAATCCTTCCTAGGTTTTTTACCGTTTGGTTTTCCCAAGTTATCATATTATTATGTTATTTATTTTCCGCACTTTACAATGATATAATTTATCTGTGTTAACCTAGATTTGCATAATTTTCCTAAGTTAATTACTTGGCTAAATAACTAGGTTAATCTGGTTGTGTTTATAAAAGGGTAAACCCTAGCAACATTTTGAGGGTACTCTTTATGTTGTGTGTGTGAATCTTTTGTGAAATCTAGAGGTGTTTGTCTTCACACATACTTAAGGTTATCAAGGATCAAGACTATGTCAAGAACTTGGTGATCATTTCAGTTGCAGATTCAAGAGCTTAAAGATATACAAGTAGGAGTGCTTGTGTTTGCTATGAATCCAAGAAAGAATTAGTCCGTGGACTCGGAGTTGTCACGTAGTAATGGTAGTAAATTTCCTATTTGAGGTAGCAATAGGATGTTAATAGTCTAAGTCGCTATTGTGTAAACTTCAATTCTTTTATAGTAGATTTGTTTTACCTTGATGATAGCTAAGTTAAATCCTTCCTAGATTTTTTACCGTTTGGTTTTCCCAAGTTATCATATTATTATGTTATTTATTTTCCGCACTTTACAATGATATAATTTATCTATGTTAACCTAGATTTGCATAATTTTCCTAAGTTAATTACTTGGCTAAATAACTAGGTTAATTTGGTTGTGTTTTAAGGGGTCTAAAAACGTACAAGTGATATCAGAGCGGGTTAGCTTTAGTATTTAGATCCTTTGATGTAAGAGTTGATCCTTGACCCCGGTTGTCATAGAACACGGTCACTCTCTCGTTATTCCACATCACTTTGATGGGAATAATTATGCTTATTGGAAAGTAAGGATGAAAGCATTCTTGAAATCTATTGATGAGAGAGTCTGGAACTCCGTTGAATACGGATGGGAGAAGCCCACTACTCTTGTTAGTGAGTGGCAAAACTTCTTAGAAAGAAGCAGCCGCTTTCAATAGTAATGCTATGAATGCTATTTTTAAGAGAATCTCTAATGTTGAGGTTGCTCATACTGCTTGGAATATCCTCCAAATTGTGCATGAAGGCACAAAGGAAGTTAAGATCAATAAGTTGCAACAATTAAGAACTAGATTTGAAAGCATTAGGATATCTGATGATGAATCTTTTGATGAATTTTATATTAAACTTAATGATATTATTAATTTTGCTTATAATTTGGGTGAAATCTATGATCAACCTAAAATTATTAGGAAGATTCTTAGATCTTTGACTGAGAATTTTATACCCAAAGTGACTGCCATCATTGAAAGTAAGGATATGGACTCCATCTCTGTTGATGAACTTATAGGATCTCTCCAATCATATGAGTTGGACCTACCTAAGATTAGCAAATCCAAATCAATGACTCTTAAGTCTGTTAATGATGTTGATTTGAGTGGATTTGATGATGAGCTCTCTGCTACAAAGATTGCCTATCTTGCCAAGAACTTTAGAAACTTTCATAAGAACAATAACAAAAGGGCTAGAGGTAAGAATAATGTTGAACCTAGAAATTTTAGGAGGAATGATCCCACTAAAGTAAATAACACTAAAAAACCTAAAGAGAAAGTAGGTCAACCTTCTAATAATTCTATAGGTCAACAATGTTTTGATTGTCAAGGATATGGTCATGTGAAATCTGAATGTCTAACATTCTTGAGGTCTAAGGGTAAGGCTACGGCTGTAACCCTTAGTAATGATGAAATTTCTGACAATGAGTCTGACAGTGATGAGGATAGAAACTTCATTGTTTTCACTGCTACTGCTGTAGTTAATGAAAGTTTTGCTGTTGAGGAGAACCCTTCTGATAGGGAACTCTTTAAAGATACAGATTTACAAGAAATCTATAATAAACTTTGCAAAGTTGCTGCAAAGGATGCTATGAGTGTTGATTTAGGTTTAAAGAAAATTGCATCTCTTGAACTTGATAAGAAAAACTTGCTTGTGAAACTGTTTGATGCTAATGAACTGTTGAATAATGTGAAGACTGAGAACATCCTCTTGCTTGATAAAGTTAAGAATTTTGAACTTGAATTATCTATTGTTAGAGAACAAACTAATAGGTCTGCAAGCTTCAAACTTGATCACATGTTGAGTGTTCAAAAGTCTCCCTCTGACAAAACTAATTTAGGTTTTGTAGAAAGCATCTTTGTGCTTGAAACTCATTCCACAAATTTTGTTTCTTCTTCTGAGCCCTCTATGAATGAAATTGTCAAACAAGCTGAAGTTACACCTCCTAGGAAGATTAGAGTTGATATTAAAGAGTATAAACCTAAGAATTCTACTCTTTCTAAGGGCAAGTTGCATAATATACCTGCATGGGTTTGTCATTTTTGTGGAAAGTCTGGGCACATTCGTCCAAACTGTTTTAAGTTGCAAGCTACTAAGCGAGCAAATAAGCTAAAAGTACCTGTGCCTCAAGCACAAAATCTTATGGTACTTATTGGTGAGTTGGTAAAGGTTTTAAACCTTTATTCTAATCCTAGAGTTGCTTCAGAATTCTAATGTGAAGAACAACTCCAATGATAGAGTTGCATCTAAAAAGTTTTGGATGGAAAAGACTCGATCTAATTAAGTCTTTCTGACATGGTCCTTGTGCTTTACCGCTCTACTATTTGTGACCATTCTTGTTGTTGTTTTTGTTTTTTTTTTTTTTTTTTTTTTTTTTTTATTTTTTTTTGCTTTTCTAGGATTTGCATTGCATAACATTCATGCATTTCATTCTAGGTTATTTTTGTTATTTCTTTTCAATAAAAAAAAAAAAAAAAAGAGGAAGCAAAATGTGTTTTTGCATTATTTTTCTTGGATTTGAAATCAAGGTTGGCTAATTTATTTTTACATAACATGTTTATGTACCTTGTTTAGCTTGGATGAACTTATTTATTGCACTTTACTAGTTGAAACTTTGTAGTACATGTTGTGTGGGAAAATGTTTATAGTTTTTGATCACATGATCTTGACCTTAAAGTCACATGCCTTTAATTGTCGGACTTGAACTTATTGAGAAAGGTATAAATAACCATTTCACTACTATTTATTAGTTAATCATGAATACCTTAGTGCATAAAATAAGATTTTGTGCTCGAGAAAGTGTAGCATACGCACAAAAAGAACATAAGGTGTAGCCTTGGTTTAAATGCTAAAATTAGTGTATACATTATCCCAGCTATTATTAATAAGTTTCTGATCAAATAAAATTAGTGCGTACATTATGAGGCAAATCAAGAAACTTACATAATTGCAAGCTTGTTTTCTAGGAGATGTTGGAGTTACATGATGTAACTCTTTAAGTGTTATTCTTTCAAATTCTATGTGATGAATTTTGTAGAAATTTTTCTTGATTTCTATTCACATATCACCTCACATGTATCTTCAACTTTTGCTAGTTGCACACACTACATAAGTTACTCTTTGCTAAACTTTGTACATGTTATTGTATGTGATTTTGGTTTGGCCAACCAAGGTTGAAGAATTCATTGATATTTATGTAAAATGTGTTTGAAGTTTGAGAATTTAAGGAGAATTGATTGAAAATCTTATTTTTGGAAAAACTAGGTTCAAAAGAAGTGTTTTTGAAAAGCATTTCATCTCATACTCATGCATTTTATTCATAAAATACTATGTTTTGAGGTGTTTCTTCATAAATTTGCTTTGTTTTTTAAAAAATTGTTTTTTTCCATAATTTTGATCGATCGAACTTGTTTCTCGACCGATTGAAATTGCGATTAAAAATTTGGTTTGGTTTTGTCTGTTTGGATCAGTGCTCGATCATTATTGGATCAATCGAAGGCATTTTTGATCGATCAAATCTAAATTTCGATCAATCGAAAATTGCATAAAGATTTTTTTAAAAAACTTTAAGTTTTCACGTGTTCATCACTTTTTCAAAACTTTTCAAACTCTATTCTCTCTCTCTTCGATCGGTCAAGGAGTTAAAGCAAATTTTTGTCGTTTTCCTCCGATTCTTTTGCAAGGTTTTGGTCCTTTAAGGCTGGTAAGACCTTTATACCTTTCCTTTTTCTTTTATTTTCTTGTTTCATGCATTTTTGTCATGCATATTGGGTAAATTTCGAACCTATAAAAATTTGAGATTTTTGATGATTTAGGTCTTTTCTTTGGAAATTGATTAATGGGTTTTTGTTATGGGACACTATAAAGCTGATCTTTGTGTCTTAATTTGATCAATTTGATGTTTTGGGAAAAATTTGAAATTCTAAGGCTTGTAACTACCTGAATTGGGGATTTTGTTCAATTGTGCTTAATTTGATAAAATTGGCTTGTTAGATTGATTAATTTGATCATTATTTTGTGTTATCTATCCTGTGTGATGATCAATTTGGTCAATTTGTTGGTTTTTTGAAAGTGGGTTTTCAAAATTTTGAGGTTTTTAGAATAAACTCTATGCTCAAGCCAATTTTGTGTTTTTTAAAGTAAAATTGAACTTATTCATACTACATTAGAGCATGCATCATATGTTGATATTGTTCATGCATCATATAGAATTATTATTTTTTATGTATTTTGTGCTAACTTGCAGTTTGCCCTTAGTTTTTATTTTTTATTTTTATTTTTTTCTATCTCTTTTGTCTATCCTTTTTGATCCTTAGGATCATGTCTAGGAAGACTAGAGCTAATAGGAAAGCCTCCTCATCCTCCACTCCTTCCTTTGAGAGTGATAGATTTCTGAGTGAGAAACATCAAGAGACCTATGAGAAGTTGAACCTTGTTAGGAATGTTCGGGTTGAGAGAAAGGTAGTTCTAGATGAGCTTGATCTTGAAATTAGGAGAAACTTTGAGCGTAGGGGCTGGTTACTGTTGATGGATATTTCTCATCCACCTCTAGCTACCTTGATTAGAGAGTTCTACTCGAACCTCTCTATCCACACCTATGATTCCAACACTTAAGTTAAGAGTTGGATACGAGGTGAAGAGTACACCATACTCCTTCAGTAGTGGCTAATGCTCTTGGGGTGCTTGTGGTCCAGCATCCTATCTATTCTTATGATGAGTCTCCTCCTCTCGATGATATCATGTCATACATTACTGGTACTTCTATCTAGTGCGGTTCTGATCCTTGGATCATTTCTGCCTATCTCTCATTTGCACACTATCCCTATTGAGCGATGTGTGTTTTTGTATGCCCTTGTTACTGATGCTCCTATAAGCTTTCCTCATCTTTTCATTCGTTCTTTAACTAAGGTTCATAGGAGTAGTTCCACTACTCACGCTTTTTTCTTTCCGTTTTCATTCATCGGATTCTTTTTCATTTAGGGTTAGAGGACTTTCCTGCGTCTAAGCTTGTCCATATAGTTGCTTCTATAGATGCCACCTTTCTTAGGTAGAGGGTTACTCAGATGAGAGTAAGCTCTAAACGTCCTAGGGTTGAGCCTTCCGGTGTCGCACCTCCTCCTCCCTCTTCTACAGGTGATACTTCAGTTGAGGCGTTTATAGATTCGACTACTGCTGCTACTCCTCCACCATTTACTTTGGATGTTTCAAACATTCGTTGTATGTTAGAGACTATCATGACCGTTCAGGCTGCTCATGGTCAGATTTTGGTGGACATGCTTGATGAGCTTCGTCCTATGCGATCAGATTTGGAGCATATTAGACAGTCGCCTCTGCCACCTTCTTTTGATGATGAGTGAGTGCCCTTTGGCAATTCATCAAAAAAAGGGGGAGTACATATGTAAAGGAGATTTTGTTGTTAGGGGGAGATTTTTTGTGTTTTGGAGTTGTAGTGGTTTAGATTGTATCTAGATGCTTCATTCTGTATTTATCTTTTTGGCTCATAATATATTTTGTTTAGGTTGTCCATGATAGGGGAGATACATTGATTGTATATGTTTCTTGTTTCACATTACTTATTTATTTATATTTGTGAGGTTATTCATGATATATGTCTTTATTTTGTGTTATGTGAAATCAAGAAGTTATTTTGTTTTACTTGTATTTTCTACACATGCGTTTATGCGTTTGTTGAGTGTTTCAGGAAATATATAGGTTGATTCAGATTGCCAAATAGGGAGTTTGTTAGGTTCTAAGAAATTAGGAACTAATGTATTAAAACTTCATTTTGTAATGTTGGCAAACCATAATCAAAATGTTTTAGTCTTGTTTAGACTTGCTCAAAGTATGTTTAAGTGTAAAGTTGGAATCGAGTGTTCTGCAAGATTTATTGTGTAAATCTGCCTGGCTCGATTGATCAAAAATTAGGCTTGATCAATCGAAAGTTGTGCAGATTATTATTCTACAGAATTTTCCAACTCAGCCCAAGCTCGTTTGATGTGTAGGGTTTTATATTTTGCCCTATGTATAAAAGGGTAAACCCTAGCCACGTTTTTAGGTTGCTCTTTATGCTGTGTGTGAATCTTTTGTGAGATCTAGAGGTGTTTGTCTTCACACATACTTAGGGTTATCAAGGATCAAGACTATGTCAAGAACTTGGTGATTGTTTCAGTTGCAGATTCAAGAGTTTAAAGATATACAAGCAGAAGTGCTTATGCTTACTGTGAATCCAAGAAAGAACTAGCCCGTGTACTCAAAGCTGTCACATGGTTATGATAGTAAGTTTCCTACTCGAGGTAGTAATAAAATATTAGTGGTCCAAATCGCTATTGTGTAAATTTCAATTCTTTCATAGTGGATTTTTTTTACCTTGAGAATGACTAGGTTAAATTCTCTCCAGATTTTTTACCATTTGGTTTTCTTGGATTATCATATTGTTGTGTTTTTTATTTTCCGCACTTTACAATGATATAATTTATCTGTGTTAACTTAGATCTGCATACTTTACTTAAGTTAATCACTTGGCTAAATAACTAAGTTAATCTTGTTGTGTTTTAAGGGGTCTAAAAACGTACAGTCTTAATAACTACAATATATATATATATATATATATATATATATAATAAACATTCAATGGTACACATTACACATGACACATGACACCTTCACAATTGAAATCTACAAATTAACAAATTAACCTGAAAATTTCCAAAAGTCCAAACTAAAACTTAAGGAGCAACGTTTTATGCAACATTAAATTGCATCTATTGTTAAGCCCTTTTTTCTTCTTAAAATTCAACTTATTTTTAAAGTAAAACTTTATTTTTATCTAATTTTTTTTTCAAATAAAATAAATCAATAATTATTAGTTCATTCAAATCTCACTTAATGCAATTTCAATCTTTACTTTGCTCCCCCTAGCTAGCTCTGTGTTTAGCAGAATCGTCTTGTGTGTTTTTGTACTGATAAACACTCAAAGCCAAAAATTGGGGGCATCTGGCAACCTACTAAAAAAGACGGATTCAAACAATTTGAGGGCACATTATATTGTTGTGCAAAGGTAAGTCAACAACACATGATTGAAAAATACAGAATTTTCTTTTCTTGATGAAAATAATTAACGCACAGTTGAAATAACATGATAAGCCTAATTGTTGTCGACGAGTTGCCTGGCTTCTGGCTTAGGTCCTTATTCTCTTTCTTCTTTTCAGTAAATGCATTCATGCAAACAACATGGACTAATGGGACCAGTTTAGAAGCTGTTTGGATTGTGTTTGTGAAAGTTGTTGTGTGATTGTGTATTATGATTGAATTATGAGCGGAAGCATGAAAGAAAAAGCACATATAAAGGTTTATGTGGTAGCCTAATAGCCTACATCCATAATGAAAAAGTCTTTAACGGCTATATATATACACAAAGCATATATATATATGAGATGAGTTCAAGTTACACCTGGTGTAACTTCATAAGAGTTACACCTTTTTTGGACCATTGATTTGTATTAAATCTAAGGGTGAAAAAAAAAATATGGTCATGTCATTATTGTTCCCTAGAAATTAGTAATTAAGTCATTAAGTCTTCTTATTAAAAATAGAAAAATAAAAGATAGCATTAACTCTCTACTCTCTCCATCATCAGCTTCATCTTCTTTCCCTCTCTCACACAGTCTTTGTCTAATAATTCTTTATGATGAATTTACACAAAGACAATTGAAAGTTTCCCAACTGCTAGGAATCATTCCTCATTCTCTAGCAACATCTTCTTAATTAGCATACAATCTGAGTACACTCAATAGAAAACATTTTATGTTGCTAATGGAAAACAAGTCCAATAGAGTGGAAAACGTATTCAATTTTTAGATGCTAACCCTCTCTCTCTCCTCCACACACTATTTTTCTCACCACGGATTAATTGTTTATTGGCTATTGACGAGTATTGATTGGCCATTGATTTTTCTGTTTGTTCAAATTATTATTTTTACTTAAGCCGATTTTTTTTACATAATTTCTTGCATAAATTTTGAATAGAAACGAAATAAGCTAAAATTAGACTTATATTCTATAAATTAAACCAAGAAAACAAGTACTTCTAATCAGAACAAACTTGGGTCAAAACGGATGATGATCATACCCAACACTAGAAATGCATGTCCCTTGTTTTTATTTGTGCTAAAGAGGAACAATCATTGTGGCTGTACTAGCTAGATACAGACCATGTGAGAGAGGGAGAGAAGATGAAGATGATGATGGACAGAGAGTTAATGCTCTTTTTTATTTTTCTATTTTAATAAGAAGAGTTAATGACTTAATTACTAATTTCTAGGGAATAATAATTAATGACATGACCATGACTTTTTTTTTACCATTAGTTCTAATACAAATCAACGATACAAAAAAAGTGTAACTTTTATGAAGTTACACCAGGTGTAACTTGAACCCATATCTATATATATATATATATATATAATATTAAGCTAATTGTGTTACAATAAATCCAACATAGGATTTATATGCTGGAGAATACTTGACTAACCTTAAACTAACCATAAACTAACTTTAGATTAATGTGTTTATTCTACAAGTACATGATCCTACAATTAATTTGGGCCATAATATATCTAACAGTGTTTTGGAAATTTCTTTATAAACCTAAAAAGGTCATGCCAATATATAATTATATATAACATGGGTATATATAGTGGACTAAACTATGGACTAAAATGACTGAGTTTGAACATATTACATTGAGCTAATATATCTTTAACATGTTAAAAACTTGATCTAAATGGATTTTCAAAACAAGTGTTTGTTTAGTAAGAATATTAATAATCTGAGTCAGCCTGCAAGAAGGAGCTTTGTGAATGTTCACAAAAAACATGGGCTATAGCCCCTTTTTTTTTGTTTTTTGTTTTGTTTGTGTGTGTGTGAACAAAGGAACTCCGTGGCTCGTAAGGGTATCATCTCTCAAGAGATGGAGAAGAAGACGATATACCATGGTGACATTTTCTTACTACATTTCCACGACGTTTTAGTGAAAAGCACTTTTGAGGAAGTAATATTTTTGGCACATGATCGTTAATTAAGATGGATTTTTAAAAATAGTCATCCAAACCTAGATTTTTGGTCTATCATTATTTTGTTTTTAAGTGTTAAAAATACATTTTGAGAACGTCAATTAAGCACGTCCAGGTTAGACAAGAAAAAGATGATACACCACACCTTAATTAGGTCGTCACCTGTACTTGTAAGCGGCTTTAATTAGTGATCTAATCTGCGTCCACATAACGAAAAATTATAGTAAAATTACAGTCATTCTTGATAATTAATCGAATGAATAGTTACAGATTACATTAAAATCATGAGCATAAATTAAGAATTTTTTAGTTCAATTGGTAGCTAGTTACTAATGTTTTTAGAAAAGGTGCCAAGAATTCTAATCTCTCTTTCCTCATTATAATTATCAAATTATCAAACAATATATCAAGACTGTACAATTTTTTCCATAAATAAATATTTTATCGGAGGCTTGATTTTGATTTCGCAAAAATAATTAAATATTTTGATAGTAATATAAACTTTCAAAATTACTACTTTCTGAACTCAATATACCTTCGTCTTAATATTTATCATTATACAAGGAAATAGTCTCAATTTAAAACAATTATTTAGGGTTCTCAGTATCAACATTAATGAAAAATAAATAAATTAAACACACAAACAAAGAGTTTAATTTATTCATTACACAATAAGGATAAATAATTATAAAAAAGACGGAATGATTTGTATCAACCGAAATAGTTTAGAATAGCCCGGTTTTTAGATGGGTACATATTTCTAGGGAATAAATTTACCATATGGTGGTTGGTTCAATAAATTTTGGTCATATTGGCCAAAATTTATAACTTTTTCACAAACTCCTGTATGTTTTTATCTGAACTTCCACCTTCATCCACTGCCTCTATTGCCAATTTCTTCCATTTCCCTGAATTCTTTTTCATCTCTTTTCCACTTTCTCCTTCCATTACTTCCCTTATACAAAACTCTATTTCTTCTTTGTTAGCAAAGCCTTTTTCGTCAAGGTTAATCCTAACCCCTACCTTCCACACATTTACAATGAACTTTGCATTAGTTCCTTGATCCGTCCATTGTGGCATAGCAACCATCGGCACCCCCAAGCTCAATGCCTCAAGCGTCGAATTCCATCCACAATGAGTCATGAAGCACCCAATGGCCTTGTGAGCCAATACTTCAAGTTGATTGCACCAACTCACAACCAACCCTTTTTCTGTTGTTTCTTGTACAAAATGAGTTGGAAGCTTTCTGTGTTCTGAATCTCTAACTACCCATAAGAAGTGGCAATTGCTATTCTTCAATCCCAATGTTAGTTCCTCCATTTGGTCTGCTCCAAGGGATGCCAAGCTTCCAAATGATATATAAATGACTGAGCCAGCTTCCATCGTGTCTAGCCACTTCATGCAAGCATCCATCTCGGGCTTGAACAAGCTAAGGCCATACTCTTTGTCATCTTCCAACCGCTTGTCTAAGTAAATTGATGGAATAGTTGGTCCAATAGTTTTAACAGGCCATTGGCTTGTCATCCAATTCAGTACCTAATGGATTACAAACGAATTTTTCATAATAATAATAATAACAACAACAACAACATAATCGACTTTCAATTATAAAAGCTTGTAAATTACTAAAGATGGAGAAGATTGCAATTATAGGATGAAATCTGGGATTATTTGAAAGAGAAAACGTAAGGAATGTGTTCTGTAAAGTAAGCAAAGCTAAAAATGGAAAGAATAATGTTGAAGATACTATTACTAATTTTGCTATAGAAAATTTATAAACTTTTTTTTTGAGAAGAAGTAGAAGAATTTATTAATTGATGTCAGAAATATAATTGGTGCTACCATAATAACAGAATCAAATAACTTTTTAATTACTGTTTTTGTCTTGTGTTTAATTGGTATATACATCATTTAGAAAAAGTTTCATCGTTATGTACATAATAATTTAAGCCTATATATTTGTGTTCGTGCAGGCTTATTGGAGAAACTTAAGCAATTTATGTATCAATATGAAAGGAATTTCTTAGCCTACCTCATCTTCCAACTCATAGACGGTGTTACAAAAGATCCAATTTGCTTCATCAATATTCGATAATTGATTCAATAAGGTGCTAAATAAAGCTCGGTATGTGCCAGTATCAGCCATGAAAGAAGGTAGATCGTTGGCTCCTAGTAATGGCATCGAGGGCAGTGATACTGTAGGCTCTTCTAAGGGCAACTTTAGTGTTCCTTTATAGCCATGATAATAGATTGCATTAACAGCACCAGACTGAGTGAAAAATGGAGCACCATCTACGCCTAGTTCCCGAGCTATGATTAGAGCCCATGGCATGACTGAGTCATACACAACAAATTTTGGAGGGTGTTTGGAACTTTTTTGGGTTTCAATCAGCTTTGTCAAGCTTTGAGAGACTGTCACTCTGAAGTTTTCATAGTATTCATCACTGTCACTGGTGTCAAAAGTTTTACTTTCTGTAGAGCCATCAGAGATGATTTCTACGTTGATAGTATGGCTGGCTATGGCTTTCACTGACTCACTAATAGTGGTGGTAGCTACTAATGTAACTCTAGGACCCTTTGACGCTAGGCGCTTTGAGAATTGGAGCATTGGGTTTATGTGACCTTGTATAGGGTATGGAAGTACTAGGATATGAGGTTGAGTTTGAGTTTGACTCTCCATTCTCTCTGTCGATCTCTGTATGTGTGTGAAGAAACTTAGGATGAAGAATTCATGAACCGGGAATCAAATATATAACTCATTGGTTGAATAATTGCATTAACAAGTACCCACCCCCAAACAAAAAAAAAAAAAAAAAAAAATGTCCTAGATGCTTTGCATATCTCATGCTTTTTCCCACCTTCCAGTCCAATGACCTTGACGAGTAAACGGATTTAGGCTCATTTTGTTAGTTGGGTGGCCTCATCTTCACAATGTTATGGCCTTTGAGATTCTCTGCTTTGCCTCTTATATTCTTATTGCTGCGTTTGCAGATGCAAGAAAAATAATAATGTTGATTGTTCTGTTTAGACCCGTTAAACCAGATTGTTTAAAACAATTAATTAACCAAGTTGATTATTAAGTTTATTATTCAAATCTAGGCCAAACAAGCATATATCATATCATGCATAATAGTGGAAAAGTAAATAATATCACGATATGATGACTCAGAAAAATTGATGAAACGAATTATTTCAAGGTTAAAACTTAGGGAGGATTTGACCTAGCTATCCTTAAGGTAAAGCAAATCGACTATAAGAGAATTGAAATTTTTACAATCAAATTTAACCCTAAATCTATTGCTACCTTTAGTAGTAACTTATTGACATGACTATTTGCAACCTTCGAATTCACAGACTCATTCTCTCCTTAGTTTTATTGCAACACAAACACTCACGTTTGTGATTTTGAGATCCCACTCAAAGGTTTCAGATCACCACCAGTAGTTGATCTTCTAGCAGCAACTAGGTTCTACCACCGTTTGATTGTAGATCTTACTCCGGTAGATTCCTGAGTAGTTAGAAGGTACAAAACCTCTCAGATCTCACAAAGAGTGACACACAAGTCTTTCATAAGTTTGAAAAACGTAGCTAGGGTTTCCCTTTTATATGTGGACAAGTTAGACTGAAATCCTAAAAAATTTTGTGGGCATGGGCCTGATTTAAGATTCAACAGAATTACTTTTTCTCTGATTCTCGATCGATTGAGCCTGATTCTCAACCGATCGAGTTTGGCAGATTGTGACTTCCCTTTTCTACGATTAACTTGAACTTGAAACTTAAAACCTACACATTTGAGCATTGCCTAACACATAGACTAGACATGTTTTGTTCTCGATTTACCAACATATACAAAATATGATTCTAAACATTTAATCCCAAAACTCTAGAACCTAACAAATATATTTGGAATGAGTGATGGTACTGTGTTTTGTATAACATCATTTATAATATGTCATTTCTAGTTCTTTTTTTTTTTTTTTTTTCCTGTCGTGCAAAGTACAGCTTGATGATTTTATAGAGAAAGCCAGATCATTAATAATTATAACTTAAAAAGTTATAACTGGGCAAAACTTGGGTTCCATGCTTCTAATAAATTAGATCTGTTGGATGATGACATATGACACCATTACAACAAATCTAGTCCTCCAGTAGTTTGGGTCAAATACCTCCAGTATAAGCTTCTCTCTCTCTCTCTCTCTCTCTCTCTCTCTCTCTCTCTCATGGGTTTATTACAATATATAATAATTATTTCATAATATTGTTGTTACAAATTTTATTGTAGAAAATTATTTTCAAATCAACTCTTTTGCGAGGGGTCGAGTTTGGAAAGATTGGGTAGTTTCTCGACCAATCATAGGATTATCTATGTGCGCGCAATCAAATATAAAATTATCTAGGTGTGATTAACCTAGGTTGAGTTTCCTTCTTATAACTACTTAGAACTGCTTAAAGTTAAGAAAGTTATTAGAATTATTGTAAAGGGTCCAATTAATAGGTGTTTTTAGAGGATTTGTTGATAAATCACTGAGAAAAGTTAACAGATATCATAAGGGTATTTATTAGTAAGCTATTTTAGAAAAAAAATTATTGTAAGATTGAATTTAATCAACCATCTTGTTGACTTTATTCCGTACTAAATTTGCTTGTAATTTAGCATTTAGAAACCCTGTATTTAGGTGGGAATCATGTAAGGGTAATGTGTGAGAGAGTGTGAAGAAAAGATCAAAAGTGTGCACTGAAACAGGGCCTCACGACTGGATCTCGCGATTGGCTCGTGGCTTGCAAGTCGCCAAAACTAGCACACGTGTGAAACATGTAGGGGAGCTGAAGCGTCATGCCAGCTGTTGCACTACAAGACAAAAGTCCTAGGCTAGTCAGGCCGTTGGCTCACGACTTAAACTTGCGACTTAGTTAAGTCGCAGACCAAGTCGTCAAATCACTCTGTTTGGAAAAAACTGTCTTTTCGCATTCCAAATACATACCAATATAAATACCCCTTATACCCACGAAATGTAGAGAGTTTCCAGAGAGAATTTTGAGAGAGAAACCCTAGAGAAAAACAAGATTGACCCAACCATAATCTTCATCCTTGTTTCTCCAAATTCCTCTAATTTCTCCCTTTCCATTGTTACATCCTTGAGAGGTACATTAGCCAAATCATTTTCTCACCATACCCATATCTGTGAGAAGGCTTTTTTGGTGCTTGGGAAGCAGTTAGGAAGGGACCAAGTAATATTGATTGATGCTATGGACTATAGCGGAATCCGATAAGCTAGAGAAGACAAAGGTTCGGTGCAACCTCGTTGGAGCAAGAAGCGTGGAGGGCTTAGGTACATTGGGTAGATTAGGTTTGGAGGGTCTTCTACTGTTCATGTATTCCAACTTGATTTTCTAGTGGATTATTAATTGCTTTGAGGGCGGTGAAGAGGTTTTACGCCAAGGACTTTGGTTTCCTCTTCGATAACACATCGTTGTATTGTCTTTGTGTTTGCATCTCTCTTCCCTTAATCTTTGCCATTTAATTTCTACTGTGGTTATGATATTATTTGGTTTAGATTGTTCTATCAATTCTGTTTTAACTTATGTTCATATTCCGCACGTACATCGTTTGATAATAAGCTTGAATTGGTAATTTGTAAATTGGGGATCTAAATGTTCAAGGGTGTTTTATACACATTTTAAACATTCAATTATGATAAAAGAAAAGAAAAATTAATGTTTTGAAATTTTTTTTCTATTTCTCATAAAAGTGGTACAAAACCTTTCCTAAAATGGTTCATTAACAAAGAATAAGGTTTTTCTTTTTTCCAAATTATTTTGAAGAGAAACCTTTTAAACTTCTCATATATCTTTTTACTAAGTATCAATTTTGAATGCTTAATTGTTGGATTGCATGTTCCTTATGTTCTTAACACGTATGTTAAATTTTGTTCAAATTAGATGCTATTTACTATTTAATCAATAAACTTTTTTTTACATACAATTTTAGATCACAAAAACTCGAAATTTAGACATTTGATTGATGACTTAGCAATCGATCTTATTCTTTTTGAAATTTTGCAAGAATGAAGGATATAATAATAACATGATCTTATGGTTATATTTTCAAAATTCACAATCAATAAAAAGATATATGAGTAGTTTGAAGGGTTTCTCTCCAAACTAGAAACATTTTCCATTAATAGATGCTCTAAGAGTACTTATTAACATGACCCTAAATCATTTTAGGATAATTCTGATTCCATTTTATGTGTGATACAAAAAACTATATAAAAAAAAAAAAAAAAATCAGTTATAGTTTATTCCTTTCCCATAAAATTTTTCAAAAAGTTTTTCCTAAACGAATGTCCTTGAGGTATCCATTAAAAAAAAATCCTATTATAAATGTTGTCTAAAGCTATTCAATATGGTAGTTAGTACATACCATAGTGAATGCTATTTTCGTTTGGTTAAGGGAATTAAAAATTTCTAAATCCAACTCCTTTACTGCCATATTTTATACTTCGCCAATTGGGGTGTGTATAAATGTCTTAATGTCTGATTTAAGGGAAAAAAAAAAAAAAAAAACCTTATACTTTACTAAACTATTACATCACCTCTTTAAAAAAATAAAATAAAATAACTTTCAACTTCACGTACACTGTTTTAGTCCTACCTAGAGTCTTTAAAAATTGTGAAGCATGCTTTTCCGGACGAATTCAGAATTTCAAGTTAGGGGAGGCCAAACTATAAGGAAAAAAAAAAAAATCCTTCAAATAAACATTCATATAGTATTAACAAACTATCAACCAAAACAAATACACAATATCATTGCTTCTTAATATATTAAAATGTAATTTTCTACCAACAAAAATAAAAGACTTTTTTTTTTTTTTTGCATCCCTATTATTTGCCTATTCTTTACGATTGCCCCACTACAGATAATCAGTCAAATACCAAATAATATTATATATTCTCTATAGACACTTTTCTCTCTATATATTATAACTTTATTCCAAAGTTTTGAATTCCGTTTTAGAGATCATTTCATAAAAATTTTCGATAGTGAAGTATACTGGTGCGCTACCTCAAAATAAAGCATAGGACATACAGTTTTTTTTTTTTTTTAAATCTTAATAAAATGAAATAGATTACTTATAAAGTATTTATATATATATATATAATTTTTTTTTAAATCTTAATAAAATGAAATAGATTACTTATAAAGTATTTATATATATATATATATTGGAATTTTTGTAAATAAGCAAACATCTTTAGGGTATTTGTAAAGCACATAATTTCCAAGAAGTTTCCAAACTCACATTTTCACTCCTACCCTTGTGACTCTGCTCCTCTTTTCTTATATATATATACATATGGTATTTTGTAAATAAGCAAACATCTTCAGGGTATTTGTAAATACATAATTTCCAAGAAGTTTCCAAACTCACATTTTCACTCCTACCCACGTGACGCTGCTCCTCTTTTCTTTTATATTCATTTCTTATCTCACCCAACACTACTATTTCGCCATTTCAAACCCACCTCTAAATCTCCCATCATTTTTTCTTCTTTCTTTTATATGTTTCTTTTCACCGTGCCTCTCTCTGGCTTCATTTTTTTCATTATTTTTAGAACAAAGTTTAATTACAAAATTGTTTATAACCTAAGGTTACAACCTTACTCAATAAATTAAATATTATTACATATTTTGAAAATCTAACATTTGAATTTTATGTTCTTTATGCTCTTAATATACATGTCAAATTTCGTGTCAATCAAATATTATTTACTATGTGATCTATAAGTTTATATTTTAAGCACAATTTCAAACTACAGTAACTTGCAATTTAAACAATTTATTGATGACATAGCTATTGATCTTTAATTTTTTAGAAATTTTGCAAGCATAGAGGATATAAAAAGAAAATGTAATCCAATGGTAGATTTGTCAAAACCTCTAATATTGAGTAAAATTTGTAGCCTTAGGTTACAACCAATTTTGTAACTAAATTTTGTCTTTATTTTTATTTTCACATCCTTGTTCTCACTCTCTAGTCTCTACTCTCTCCAGCTTCTATCTTTTGGAGTCTCTCTCTCTCTCTCATTTCTTTTATTTCTTGAATTTGGTTTGTATGTAACCATAGGTTAAAAGGGCTTTAATGGGATTTTAGTTATTTTGGGTTGAACTGGGCTTTGGGCTAGCTGCCTCCCCCCCAGGGGGGTGGTTTAAGGCTTGAAAGAGAGGGCCCTACTATGCAACCTTGGTTACAGCAATTCCTACATAAATCATTGTATTTATTTTGTTTTAAAGAAAATCGAGGGTGGAGATCAGACCTAATAAAGTAAAACTGGAACCCACAGAAATAATTTGCCACATGTTACAAATCTTGAAGCATTTAAAGAGAAATATTTAGAAAAATGTCTATTTAACAGCTTGACACATCATCATTACGTAGGAATTGCTGCAACCAAGATTGCAACAAATCCTTACCCTTAAGTATTAACTCTATGTGTGTGTGTACTAAAGGACAAAATTTAGCTACAAAACTAGTTGCAACATAAAGCTACAAACTGCTCTAATAAACTGACATGTGTAAAAAATAACATGTGCACTGCACATGATTACTTAAGTAAAGTTAATCCAACCAATCCTAGTTAACTGCATTGCTTATTAAAAAAATAAAAAACTAAAAACTAAAAAAACTATACATAGATGTATATAGTATACTCTCTCTCTTTTTCTCTTACACAAAACCAGAAAATTCAAAACTCCACTGCCGCTCACCCCAATCACTCTTCTCCCTCCACCACCAGCCCACCCAAGCCATCCTTTGTTTCCACCGCCAGCCCACCTCAAACACTCCTCTGTCTCCACCGCCAGCCCACCCAATCTCTGCCACTCAAAGCTACCTCTTGTACATCGCTCTGCCACTTCACCGTTCAAAACTAAATTACCTTTTTCCTTGATAACCATGATTCCTTCAAGAACTGAAGAGGATTTGCTAGCTTTTTTTTTTTTTTTTTTTTTTTCAAAGTTCTGTTGAGGTTTCAATCTAATTCTTCTTCAGGTCTCACTTTCTTCAACTGGGTCAAGAATGATTTAAGTCTCAGACCCACTATCTAGAATTACTGTATTAACTTGGCTATCAACTATTGCTTGCATCTTGTGCAATTATTTTTCTTTTGAAGCTACAATCAGAATTTTTTAACTTTATTTTTTACATTTTTATTCTATTTTTGAATTGAAACAAATCTAAAAGGTGTTGGAGAGATCCTATAGTCATCTGAATTCTTTTTGGGTTCTTATTGCTAAACTTGTCAGGTTTCACACACACTGTTTACAAAAGAGATCATGAGATGTATATAAATGAGGTTCCTCTCTTAGTCTCAACCTAAAATATTTGTATAAATGACACTCCCTAGTCCCTACTCCCCCCGCGCACCTAATTTCTAAATATGCAACAAATAGATCCCTATCCTTCTTAATAGAATATTCTGTTTTTTATTTTTTATTTTTTTTCAAAGATTCCTACCTAAAGTTACACTTCATTTCCTTGAATTATACAATTGAGTGGGAATCTTAAATGGGTACATCTCATCCACTTTTGCAATATAAAAACTCAATAATATTAGCACTTGAGATCATTGCTTACATAAATGAACGGAGGAGGTTGTATCTATACAGAAATTCGGGGAGGGTTGAGGCTTGGATTAGAGACAGAAAGGTATTGTTTTTGTCATTCTAGGTGTCAAAATGGTGACCCCTTCATCTTTGTCTATTTCTTGCAATATAAAAACTCAATAATATTAGCACTTGAGATCATTGCTTACATAAATGAATGGGGGAGGTTGTATCTATAAAGAAATTCGGGGAGGGTTGAGGCTTGGATTAGAGACAGAAAGGTATTGTTTTTGTCATTCTAGGTGTCAAAATGGTGACCCCTTCATCTTTGTCTATTTCTAAGACAACAAAGAGAGGTTCTTTCTATCTAAAAAGTATGACTTTGGACAATTAGATACATTAAAAAAGTGATTCTTTTTTTTTTTTTTTTTTTTGAGAAGGGGAAAAAAAAAATTAGAGCGATACTTTTATAAATAATTGTAGAAGTGATGTTGAAGCTATAAAGTGTAGAATGGAGCAAGATTTAATTTGGATTTATGTCCTAATTGTTCATCATCTTTACTTCATTTTAACAAGCAACAGTATAGGCTTCAAAAAAAAAAAAAACAAGCGACAGTATAACGCATGCGCAGTTTTTAATTTTTAATTTTTTTTAATGTTTCGACAAGAGTTCTAAAGAGATGAATATTTGATCTTTAAGAAAACATTTACTTATGTTAAAAAAAAAATTTGCAATTTATACCCTTAAATTTCAGAAAATTTTGATTTTATCCCTTAAAATTTATAAATTGGACCCATGCCCTTAATGTTACATATCATTTAGATTAAAGCTCTTTTGTTTATACACCATAAATAATGAGTTATCCGTTAATTATCAACTCAATTAAAAATGAAATAATTTTATGAATTCAAATTCAAAAATTTTAGGGGCAAAATCAAAATTAACCCAAACTTTAAGGAAATAAATTACAATTTAGTCAAAATAATATTTGACATGGGTTAAAAAAAAAAAAAAAAAGACATAATTTTGAATAAAGAAAATGAGTTAAATTTCACGCTACTACAAAAGCCTACCCATTTAAATAAAATATAATGAAGAGTTACAACTAAGAATAACTTTAGGAGTTTACAAGTTTTGCCACAAACTCCTCTATGTTTTGATCAAAACTTCCACCTTCACCCATTACCTCTTTAGCCAGTTCTTTCCATCTAACTGAATTCATTTTCATCTCTTTCACTCTCTCCCCTCTATTACTTCTCTTATACAAAGCTCTATTTGTTCTTCGGTAGCAATGCCTCTTTCATCCAATTTAATCTTAATTCCTACGTTCCACACATCCACAATGAACTTTGCATTAGTTGATTGATTTCTCCATTGTGGCATTGCAATCATTGGCACCTCCAAACTCAATGCCTCGAGTGTCGAGTTCCATCCACAATGAGTCATAAAGCATCCACTTGCCTTGTGAGCCAATACTTCTAGTTGAGGGAACCAACTTACAACTAGCCCCTTCTTCACTGTTTTTTTCATAAAATTTCTAGGAAGCTTTTTCTATTATGTGTCTCTAACATTAACACACAAAAAGTAGCAATTGCTATTCTTTAGACCCCATGTTAGCTCCTCCATTTGCTCTTCTCCAAGGGATGCCATGCTTCCAAATGAAGTATAAACGACTAGCCAGTTTCCTTTGTGTTTTAGCCACTTCATGCAAGCATCCACATCAGGCTTGAATATGAGAAGGCCGTACTCTTTGTCATCCTCCAACCATTTGTCCAAGTACACTAATGCAATAACTGGTCCTATTGTCTAATAGGCCATTGCTGACTTGCCATCCAATTCACCACCTAATGGAATTTTGAAATATATGTAAGAAAATCAAAATAATAAATAATGTTCATTGATTACAACGAAGAAATTTGGGGAGGATATCAAAAATAGGATGAAATCTAAAATTATTTAAAACAAATATAGGAAACATCTAGGGATGTGTTGTGTAATCATATTAGTAAGCAAAGCTACAAAAGTTAAATGCTTTTCTCAAAAACGATTCGTATTCATGAGTTGGAGGCTCTGCAGTCAGTAGGCATATAACACATGGCCTTATCCAATGTACCTTAATAAAATAACTAGCACTCTAAAAGAATACAGGAATATACGTAATTTGACAAGATGTTAATATTTATACAATAGAGTATAAGATGCAATCCACTATATTCAATGTGTACTACTTAATTATCACAGAGAATTCTTTTGCATTACATACACTAGGGCTTTGCAATGAGGGCCTACCAACCCTTAAATTCTCGGTACAATCAAGTCCAATTAGGCCCAACACATCTCCAAGTAAATAATTGAAGCCCATCGATACTATGCAAGACACCTTTTATAAATATATATGAATTTCTTACCCTACCCCATCTTTCAATTCTCAAACGTGTTATAAAAGATTCATTTTGTTTCGTGTATATAGTTGAGAATTGATTCAATGAGATGCTAAATAAACCTGGGTACAATCTCTAATCAGACAGGAAAGAAGGTAGGTCGACCTTGATTCCTAGTGAAGGCATCAAGGGCAATGATGCTATTATACTAATACCATAGGCACTTCAGAGGGCAACTTTATTGCTCCTCGTTGGGCATCATAATAGATGGTATTAGACTATTAGTTATACATGAGTGAGAAAAAATGGGAGCTCAATTTTAACTATTGGAAAAAGTTTAGTTACAAAATTAGTTGTAACCTAAGACTATAGCCTTACTCAATGAAATATACATTATTACATATTTTGAAAATCTAACTAAAAAATTACATGTTCTTTACACTCTTAATACACATGTCAAATTTTATGTCAGTTGAATATTATATACTATATGATCTATAAACTAATATTTTATGCATAATTTTCAATTACAAAAACTGACAAATTAAACAATTTATTGCAAGGAAGTCGATATCGTACCGGTACCGGCCGTACCGGCCGATACGTACCGTACCGGTTGCATACTGGTATCGAAACATTAATGTTTCGTACCGGTTTAAATACCGGCCGTACCGGCCATGTACCGGCCATACCGGCCAATTTCGGATAATACCGGCCAATTTCAAATAATACCGGCCGGTACATGAAAAAAGTTTTTTTTTTTTTTTTTTTTTTTTTATTTTTTAAGTTTTGTAAATTTTTTTTTTTTTTTTTTTTTCAACCTACTGTAAAACGAATAGTTAGAACACTCGCCCAGTGCGCCGGCCAGCACTCTAATCCCTTCCCACAAACGGCGCCAATTGTAGGGACTCAATTTGGATTGGCCCTGAGTGATGGATTTTCAGCCCAATAAGCCCAAACAATAAATTTATAGAGAGTGGGTTGGAAGGTTTAGATGCTGGCCGTCGATCACCATGCATGAACTTTTCTTATAAGAAATGCTAAGAGTTTCTTTACAAATGGGGGGATGCTCCTTGGCCTGTGGCCGAGGAGGCCTTATTGTTCTCTCTTTCCCCCCCCCCCCTCCTTTCTTACTTTACTAGCTTTTCTTTTATAGTTTTCATCTTCCTATCTCCTCCTTCCATCTGTTGATCACCTATTTGCCTTTTTTCTGGCCGTCCGTCCCATCAGAGGCCTTATCAGTACTCAAGTGGTTCACTCTGATCAACGTTATCCTGCCAAGGGGTTACCTCCCCATTAATGCGGCCAGGAGGGTTAGTTGAGTGCATTAAATGTGAGAGTGACAGCTTACTTTGGGGTTAGTCTCTCCCCAAAATCACCTTTGTCAGGCCGAGGATAAGGTGGTCCTCGGCGTGGATTGGGAAAAGAGGCTTTCCCCCACCTTAGCTATGAATAGCCTGTGCTCCTCGGCCTGGGCCTTGGGCCTGCTACATGATGGGCCGAGGCTATCAGGCCCATGGGCCCCACACTACCCATTTAAATAAAATATAATGAAGAGTTACAACTAAGAATAACTTTAGGAGTTTACAAGTTTTGCCACAAACTCCTCTATGTTTTGATCAAAACTTCCACCTTCACCCATTACCTATTTAGCCCATTCTTTCTATCTAACTGAATTCATTTTCATCTCTTTCACTCTCTCCCCTCTATTACTTCTCTTATACAAAGCTCTATTTGTTCTTTGGTAGCAATGCCTCTTTCATCCAATTTAATCTTAATTCCTACGTTCCACACATCCACAATGAACTTTGCATTAGTTGATTGATTTCTCCATTGTGGCATTGCAATCATTGGCAGCTCCAAACTCAATGCGTCGAGTGTCGAGTTCCATCCACAATGAGTCATAAAGCATCCACTTGCCTTGTGAGCCAATACTTCTAGTTGAGGGAACCAACTTACAACTAGCCCCTTCTTCACTGTTTTCTTCATAAAATTTCTAGGAAGCTTTCTCTGTTATGTGTCTCTAACATTAACCCACAAAAAGTAGCAATTGCTATTCTTTAGACCCCATGTTAGCTCCTCCATTCGCTCTTCTCCAAGGGATGCCATGCTTCCAAATGAAGTATAAACGACTAGCCAGTTTCCTTTGTGTTTTAGCCACTTCATGCAAGCATCCACATCAGGCTTGAATATGAGAAGGCCGTACTCTTTGTCATCCTCCAACCATTTGTCCAAGTACACTAATGCAATAATTGGTCCTATTGTCTAATAGGCCATTGCTGACTTGCCATCCAATTCACCACCTAATGGAATTTTGAAATATATGTAAGAAAATCAAAATAATAAATAATGTTCATTGATTACAACGAAGAAATTTGGGGAGGATATCAAAAATAGGATGAAATCTAAAATTATTTAAAACAAATACAGGAAACATCTAGGGATGTGTTGTGTAATCATATTAGTAAGCAAAGCTACAAAAGTTAAATGCTTTTCTTAAAAACGATTCGTATTCATGAGTTGGAGGCTCTGTAGTCAGTAGGCATATAACACACGGCCTTATCCAATGTACCTTAATAAAATAACTAGCACTCTAAAAGAATACAGGAATATATGTAATTTGACAAGATGTTAATATTTATACAATAGAGTATAAGATGAAATCCACTATATTCAATGTGTACTACTTAATTATCACAGAGAATTCTTTTGCATTACATACACTAGGGCTTTGCAATGAGGGCCTACCAACCCTTAAATTCTCGGTACAATCAAGTCCAATTAGGCCCAACACATCTCCAAGTAAATAATTGAAGCCCATCAATACTATGCAAGACACCTTTTATAAATATATATGAATTTCTTACCCTACCCCATCTTTCAATTCTCAAAGGTGTTATAAAAGATTCATTTTGTTTCGTGTATATAGTTGAGAATTGATTCAATGAGATGCTAAATAAACCTGGGTACAATCTCTAATCAGACAGGAAAGAAGGTAGGTCGACCTTGATTCCTAGTGAAGGCATCAAGGGCAATGATGCTATTATACTAATACCATAGGCACTTCAGAGGGCAACTCTATTGCTCCTCGTTGGGCATCATAATAGATGGTATTAGACTATTAGTTATACATGAGTGAGAAAAAATGGGAGCTCAATTTTAACTATTGGAAAAATTTTAGTTATAAAATTAGTTGTAACCTAAGACTACAATCTTACTCAATGAAATAAACATTATTACATATTTTGAAAATCTAACTAAAAAATGACATGTTCTTTACACTCTTAATACACATGTCAAATTTTATGTCAGTTGAATATTATATACTATATGATCTATAAGCTTATATTTTATGCATAATTTTCAATTACAAAAACTGACAATTTAAACAATTTATTAATGACATAGTTATTGATATTTAATTTTCTATAAATTTTGCAAGCATAGAGGATATAAGAAGAAGATGTAATCTAATGGTGAAATTTTCAAAATTCACCTCCAATAAAAAGATACTAAGTAAAGTTGTAGTCTTAGATTACAAACAATTTTGTAACTAAATTTTATACTTAACTATTATTCTAATAATGAAGGGTAACAGAAATATTAGGATAGAACTTTCCCTCTCTAATTTGGGTGTGCGTATCTTTGGATCATGAACTAGAAATCAAATTTATAATTCACAGTGAAGTTAAACATTTTCATTACTTGTATGTTGGATGTGAAATGCAAACAATCATTTTGTTTATGCCTCTGCATTTCAAAATAATAATAATAGTAACAAATCGCATGCAGATAACCTTAAAAGCAGGAGTCAAAGGATACATGTGCACTGTTCACTACTGACTTGGTCAACAATTGTGGCTGAAGCAAAAAAAAAAAAAAAAAAAAAAAAATGGGGGGAGGGGAACGCAGACTTGTATCCAAACGGATACATAGTACTCGTTTGGATTCAACTGAATCCACGTTTATGTTTTACGTTTTCAGATTTTTTTTCCCTTGCGCGTGAACAGTAATATCACATAGGTTCACTATGCAGGGGACAAAAATCACTGTTTATACACTGTTCATCACTGTTTATGCACTAAAAAATATTAAAATGAGTCCTACGGTACTATTCACACATTTAAAAATTATTTTGCTATAGTATTTTTAGTTTTCAGTTTCAGTAGCAATAAGTTCAATTCAAACGGACCCATAGTACCCGTTTGGATTCAACTGAATCCACGTTTACGTTTTGCGTTTTCAGATTTTTTTTTTTCCCCTGCACGTGAACAGTAACATCACATGAGTTCACTATATAGGGGACAAAAATCACTGTTCATGCATGGTTCATCACTGTTCATGCACTAAAAAATATTAAAAATGGGTCCTACGGTACTATTCACACATTTAAAAATTATTTTGCTACAGTGTTTTCAGTTTTCAGTTTCAACAACAATAAGTTCCATCCAAACGGATCAATAGTCTCATTTTGTTTTATAGCCTTGCCTAATTGTCTTCATTAAGTCTGGCTTTTGAAATTTCTGGCAGTCAGTGGATCTTATAATAAATTAATAATATTATTACATTTGCTGATGCAAGAAAATAGTACAACTAAACATAGTGTTGCTCTATGTTTTCACACCCACTCACATATTCACTTCACCTGGGTTCCTCCATAAACACAAATTCAAACCAATTTAGTGAAAATGTCTGAAAATTTCCTGTGTCTTCAAACATACTGTATTAGGAATGCTATGGGTCAGTTTGGAAGATTCAGATCGAATCTGATCTTTATATAATAGGTTTGAACCCAAGAAAAAGAATGCAAATGTCAAGAGATTGAAAATTTTAAACCCAGTATGATTTTGAATGTTTTTGAATTTATACAATTTGGTACTCAAAGATGACTAGCATATGAATTTGAATCATTAAAATATTATCATTATTAATTTTATTTATTTATTTATTAATATATATATATATATATATATATGACGAGTACAAAAATTACAGGTTCATCATATAGTTGACAAACCGTCACTCCACAAACTCGTCCATACTAAGGATGAGCATAAGGCCCACATAGTCGTCATACAAAGAAAACAATCATACAACATTAATGACATAGCCATCACTAGTCTTGTAACCGACGAACTCCAACGGTTAGAAAGGTCAATCATGAGCTAATCAAACCTTCATTTAATCTCAGGCAGACGTTACTCAAATAGCCAAAAAAGCCATTAAGAGGTCAATGACAATCACACTCATAATGAGGCTTCCAATGGCTATATGAAGGCTATAAATAAGCCACAAAGCACCAAAAACAAGGTACACAATTCAAACTTACAGAATTACATTCTTATTCTCTAAGAAATATTGAGAATTCTACTGACTTTATTATTGGACCGTTGGCTAATGCAATTCTGGTGTCTTTCTCTCTCATCTTTTCATGGAACGTTACCTCATCATAAACTCTGGCGAGGTCATCATGACGACCATTTTGGGCTTCATCAGTTTAGCATTGTCTGTGGCAAATGTAAATCTGAATTATTCAGATTTTCGTAGCTTTACCATTCAAACAACGCAATGGATCCAAGTTCAGCAGTCCCACTTGATCCAATGCAAATGACCCAGTAGATTCAAACACTAGCAGCGAGTGTTGAAGAATTGACCAAGCAAAATGAGGAATTGAGGCAACGCCTCTCCCATGAGAATAGCAATATGCCAAATCCTCGCCAACGTCATCGAAACAATGACGACGACGAGGGCCATGGCCCCCCTACCAATAATAGAGAAGAAAGTTCCAGACAAACGGAACAGTCCAATTCCAGGCAAACAAAGCAGCCCAAACGCAATATTGCTTGTGACTAAGTAATACTTATTTGCACATGCTTTTCTGATTTCTTTGACTCTTTAACTGTGCTAAACTTCATTTGTCCTGTTTAACTACATATTTCTAGACTAAACAAATAGACAAACTAAGTTCTAAGGTTACAATTTGTTCATTGTTGCCAACCTAAAAATATAGACTTTACAAGTCTCAATAGTGTTCTCAATATCAACATTAATGGGGAAAAAAAAATTAAACACACAAGCAAAGAGTTTAATTTATTCATTACATAATAAGGATAAACAATTATACAAAAAGATGGAATGATTTGTATCAACCGAAATAATTGACACATGCTAAACAATCGAAATAGTTCATAATAGCCTGGTTTTTAAGTGGGTATATATTTCTGAGGAATAAATTTAATAAATGGTTTAATAAATTTTGGTCATATTGGCCAAAATTTGTAACTTTTCCACAAACCCCTCTATGTTTTTATCTGAACTTCCACCTTCATCCACTGCTTCTATAGCCAATTTTTTCCATTTCACTGAATTCGTTTTCATCTCTTTCCCACTCTCTCCTTCCATTATTTCCCTTATACACAACTCTATTTCTTCTTTGTTAGCAAGACCTTTTTCGTCAAGTTTAATCCTAACCCCTACCTTCCACACATCTACGATAAACTTTGCATTAGTTCTTTGATCTGTCCATTGTGGCATAGCAACCATTGGCACCCCCAAGCTCAATGCCTCAAGCGTCGAGTTCCATCCACAATGAGTCATGAAGCACCCAATGGCCTTGTGAGCCAATACTTCAAGTTGATACTCTCCTTCCATTATTTCCCTTATACACAACTCTATTTCTTCTTTGTTAGCAAGACCTTTTTCGTCAAGTTTAATCCTAACCCCTACCTTCCACACATCTACGATAAACTTTGCATTAGTTCTTTGATCTGTCCATTGTGGCATAGCAACCATTGGCACCCCCAAGCTCAATGCCTCAAGCGTCGAGTTCCATCCACAATGAGTCATGAAGCACCCAATGGCCTTGTGAGCCAATACTTCAAGTTGATTGCACCAACTCACAACCAACCCTTTTTCTGTTGTTTCTTGTACAAAATTAGCTGGAAGCTTTTTGTGTTCAGAATCTCTAACTACCCATAAGAAGTGGCAATTGCTATTCTTCAATCCCAATGTTAGCTCCTCCATTTGGTCTGCTTCAAGGGATGCTAAGCTTCCAAATGATATATAAATGACTGAGCCAGCTTCCATTGTGTCTAGCCACTTCAAGCAAGCATCCACCTCGGGCTTGAACAAGCTAAGGCCATACTCTTTGTCATCTTCCAACCGCTTGTCTAAGTAAATTGATGGAATAGTTGGTCCAATAGTTTTAACAGGCCATTGGCTTGTCATCCAATTCAATACCTAATGGATTATAGAAATTGCTATTCATGTTAACAGATGTCCTTAAGACAATTGTTAATAAACTATAATAGAAAAGATTTGACACAACTTTTGTGGAAAATATAAAAAGTTGTCGACAACATTTATTGTTTTATTATTCTCCCAATAAAATGTTTGTAAAAATAACTCATAAACCAATGCCCTTAATAATAATAATAATAATAATAATAGTAAATAATAATAATAACAACAAAATCAACTTTCAATTATAAAAGCTTGTAAATTACTAAAGATGGAGAAGATAGCAATTATAGGATGAAATCTGGGATTATTTGAAAGAGAAAAGGCAAGGAACGTGTTCTGTAAAGTAAGCAAAGCTAAAATGGAAAGAAAATTTTTGAAGATACTATTACTAATTTTGCTATACAAAATTTATAAGCTTTTTTCTTTTTCTTTTTTGAAGAAGAGGAATTTATAAACTCATGTCAGAAATATAATTGGTGCTACCTTAATAACATAATCAAATAACTTTCTAATTACTTTTTTGTTATGTGTTTAAGTGGTATATACATCATTTAGAAAAAGTTACATCATATTTACATAATTTAAGCCTATATATTTGTGTTCGCGCAGGCTTATTGGAGAAACTTAAGCAAATATGTATCAATATAAAAGGAATTTCTTAGCCTACCTCATCTTCCAACTCGTAGACGGTGTTACAGAAGATCCAATTTGCTTCATCAATATTCGATAATTGATTCAATAAGGTTCTAAATAAAGCTCGGTACGTGCCAGTATCGGCCATGAAAGAAGGTAGATCATTGGCTCCTAGTAATGGCAACGAGGGCAGTGATACTGTAGGCTCTTCTAAGGGCAACTTTAGTGTTCCTTTATAGCCATGATAATAGATTGCATTAACAGCACCAGATTGAGTGAAAAATGGAGCACCATCTAAGCCTAGTTCCCGAGCTAAGTTTAGAGCCCACGGCATACCTGAGTCATACACAACAAATTTTGGAGGGTGTCTGGATCTTTTTTGGGTTTCAATCAGCTTTATCAAGCTTTGAGAGACTGTCACCTTGAAGTTTTCAAAGAATGCATCACTGTCAGTACTGGTGTCTAAAGTTATGCTTTCTGTAGAGCCATCAGAGATGATTTCTATGTTGATAGTGTGGCTGGCTATGGCTTTCACTGACTTACTAATAGAGGAGGTAGCTACTAATGTGACTCTAGGACCCTTTGAGGCCAGGCGCTTTGAGAACTGGAGCATTGGGTTTATGTGACCTTGTAGAGGACATGGAAGTACTAGGATATGAGGTTGAGGTTTTGCTTGAGTTTGACTCTCCATTCTCTCTGTTGATCTCTGTATGTGTGTGAAGAAACTTAGGATGAAGAATTCATGAACCGGGAATCAAACATATATTATATAACTCATTGGTGAAGTTGAATAATGGTATTAATTAGTTGTCCTATATGCTATGCATATCCCATGCCTTTTCCCATCTTCCAGTCCAATGACCTTGACGAGTCAACGGATTTGAGCTCATTTTGTTAGTTGGGTGGCCTTGTCTTGGCAATGTTATGGCCTCTGAGATTTCCTGCTTTGCCTCTTATAATCTTATTGCCACATTTGTAGATGCAAGAAAAATGATAATTTATTCGGAATGAGTGATGCTACTGTGTGTTATGGAGAAAGCCAGATCATTAGTAATTATAAGTGGGCAAAGCTTGAGTTTAGTGCCTCCAGTGTATTAGATTTATTGTAATGATAATACATGATACCGTCACAACAGATCTACTACTCCAATATTGGGTAAAGTTTGGGTCTAGCACTTCCACACTTCTAGGGCACTGGACCTAAGCCAATTACCTTTTAAGTTTATCTCTCTCTACTATGTTTTTTATTTATTTATTTTGTTATAATTATTTTTTAAGACTTTGATTATGACGGGTGTATTACAATATATAATAATTATATTCATAATGTTGTTGCAAATTTTATTATGAAAAATTATTGTCGAACCAACTCCTATGTGAGGTGTCGAGTTTGGAAGGATTGGGTAGAGTCCCCGCCAATCATAGGATTATCTATGTATAATCTTATATATACATATAGAATTATCTAGGTGTGATTAACCACCTAATATCTAATTGACATTATTACCAGCCTAAGGTTAACAGCATGTGGGATCTCATTTGCAAATAAGCTCTTCTTGGTTTTTTTTGTTTTTTATTTTTGTGAAAAAAATAAGCTCTTTCTTTAATTGACTGGCTGGCCAACATTTTGGAAAATTGGGTTTAGAGTACCAAGGTGCTCAATATCCATATTAAAGGTTATTTTTGTTTGGCCAAGGGAATTAAATATTTCTAAATTCAAATCCTTCACCATTCCACTTTTGTGTTTTACTTAATGCTCCACCAACTGCGACATATCTCATGTCTCATGCCTTTTTTTCTTTTTTCTTTTTTAACACTTTTGTTGTTTTATATAGAAAAAAAATGTGGCAAGATATAATTGGTAGAGCATAAAGCAGTCAAGCACATAAAGTGGGACAAATCAAAAATACAAATTTTATATCCCACTTTTATGTTCTATTTTATGCTCCACAAATTGTGGTATAGCATGTCTTTTTTTTTTTTTTTTTTTTAAAAGAAATTTTAAACTTTGGTTGTTTATAAGGAAAATAAAAAGAATATGAGGCCACACTACAGCAAAATGTATATTTGATGACAAATGTTTTCATCCTCAAATGTTCTAATTTTGTCACCTATGACATTTGGTGACAAAACAACTTTTGTCACGTAATCCCCATCGTCAAATGTCCTGGTGACAAAAATTTTGGTCACCAAATAGTTCGATTATTTAAAAAAAAAAAAAAATTATTGGTGATAAAAAGTAGAGCACAAAAAGTGGGATTGATAAGCATTACAAATCCTCGATCTCACTTTTGTGTTCTACTTTATGCTACATCAATTGTGAAAAATAAACCTCCTTAAGGTTGTTGATCTTGGGATAATATGTGACATTTATGAACCATGTAACATGTAGAAGCAGTATGTGGGCAACTGATAAGTTTCATTTTAGTGCCTAAAAACTTGATAAATATTTGTTATTGATTAAATTGTAAGTATATACAAGTTAATTAAGATCAAAACACCTCCTTAAAATTGTATGAAAGAATATATATGTAAAATAAGCGCTAAGAAAAATTTACATGAAATTATCATGATATAAGTTAAATATAAGCAACAGTTAAAAGAGGCTTAAAATAAAAAAAATACAACCTAAAAGCATTAAAATACTATAACTAAACATATGATATGCAAATTTTGGTGTACGTAGAATTGTAACTGTGTACATAGTGTGTGTTACGTACTAGTAGTCAATGATGTGAACATGAGATCATTGCTTACATAAATGAACGGGGGAGGTTGTATTTACTATTTATTCATAAACTTGGGGAGGGTTGAGGTTGTTTAAAATAAATAATAAGAAGAAGAAGTGTATAGGGAGAAATACTGGTCGGAGGAACAGATTAGAGACAGAAAGATATGCTTTTGTCATTCTAGTAGGCAAAATGGTAACCCCCTTATCTTTTGTCTTCTTCTACGACAGCAAAGAGATGTTCTTTCTATTTAAAAAGTATGACTTTTCACAAAATACATTAAAAAAATTAGTACTTTCATATCGATAATTGTAGTCGTTATGTCGAAGTTATAATTATAAACTATAAAGTGTGGAATGGATAATATTTAATATGGATTTATGTACTCATTGTTCATCATCTTTGCTTGATTTTAAAAAGCGACAGTTTTAGGATAAATTCACTCACAGTTTTATTTAATTATTTTTAATGTTTCGATAAGAGTTCGGGGGAGATGAATATATGATCTTTAAGAGCACATATACTTATGCTTTAAAAAGAAAGACTAAATTTCAATTTACACCCATAAATTTTGGTGTAATTTTGATTTTATTGCTTAAAATTTTAAAATTTTAATTTGTCCCATTAACATTACATATTGTTTAGATTTAAGCTCTTTTGTCTATGCACCAAAAATAATGAGTTGTCCATTAACTATTACCTCAACTAAAAATGACATAATTTTATGGATTCAAATTCTTTAAAAAAAAATATTCTAAAATTTTAGTACGTAGCAAAATTAAAACTTGCCCAAATTTTAAGGTTATAAATTACAATTTAGTCAAAATAATATTTGACATGTGTTTAAAAAAAGGGCAGAGTGTTGAATAAAGAAAATGAGTCGTGTTTAACACTATTACAAAATCCTACCCATTTAAAAGAAAAATATTTATATGAAATATAATGAAGAGTTGCTGCTTACAATAACTTTAGGAGTTTCAGTTCGCAAAAGCTTTATGACAAAACATTAAATAGACACCTAGTGAAGGAAGTCAACAACAAATAAAAAAGGAACTAAACAAAGAGAAAAAGAAAGTCTGGTTCAAAGAATTTGAGGGCACATTAAGTTGTTGTGCAAAGGTAAGTCAACAACAAGTGACTGAGAAACACAGATTTTTTTTTTTTTTTTTATGAAATTATGCATATTCCATGCCTTTGCCCACCTTCCAGTCCAATGACCTTGACAAGTCAACGGATTTAAGCTCATTTTGTTAGTTGGGCGGCCTTACCTTCGCTACGTTATGGCCTTTGAGGTTTCCTGCTTAGCCTCTTATAGTCTTATTGCTACGTTTGTAGATGCTAGAAAAATGATGATTTATTTGGAATGAGTGATGCTACTGTGTTTTGTGGATAATTATTAGGTACTTCCGGAGTACCATAAATGTATACTCTTTCATTTCACATAATTGTGGGTCTCACTAATTAAATTTATGGTCGGACCTACAATTCATGTGAGGTGGGAGAGTACGCATTTATGGTACTCTCAGAGTATTCAATAATTTTTGGTGTTTTGTATTACATTATTTATAATCTATCATCTTTCATCTTTACTTCTGTCTTTCTTCTTGCAAATAACTTGATGATTTTATAGAGAAAGCTGGATCATTAGTAATTATAAGTGCGCAACGCTTGACTCACTTGAGTTTAGTGCCTCCGGTGTGCTAGATCCATCATTGCAATGATGACGTATGATATCATTACAACAGATTTAGTGCTCCAATATTGGGTAAAATTTGAGTCCAGTACCTCCAGGGCACTGGATCCAAGCCAAATACATTTTAAGTTTACCTCTCTCTCTCTTCTATTTTTTATCTTTTATTTTGTTATAATTAGTTTTTAAGACTTTGATTATGACAGGTGTATTACAATATATAATAATTATATTCATAATGTTATTGCAAATTTTATTATGAAAAATTATTGTCGAATCAACTCCTTTGTGAGGTGTTGAGTTTGGAAGGATTGGGTAGTCTCCACCAATTATAGGATTATCTGTTTATAATCATATATAGAATTATCTAGGAGTGATTAACCACCTAATGTCTAATTGACATTATTAGAGTATCCATAGCAGTGAGGCTAAAAATTTAGCTATTTGGTATCACAAAAGGTTATTCTATCTATTTTACCTATACATATGCTGCAGCAGTGGGTTTATTTTAGCTTTCAATACAATAAAATAATATAAACATCACAATAAAATAAGATATCTACTACAATAAAATAATATATTCACTACACACAACAATCACAACCACACACACAACCGGGTAGGGAATAAATATATATATATATATATATATTTTTGCTCTACGCTACAATGCACGTCCATAGATAGATGTGTACTGTAGCAATGAAGCTAAAAAAAAAAAATAGGTTTAGCCCCACTACTGTATGGTTGTTGTTGTTGTTGTTGTTGTTTGTGTGTGTGTTTTGGTGAAGCTAAAATAACTATATAGCTTTTAACTCCAATGCTACAAGTGCTCTTACTAGCCTAAGGTTAGCAGCATGTGGAATCTCATTTCCAGAAAAGCTCTTTCTTTAATTGACTGGTTGGCCAACATTTTGGGAAAGTGGGTTTAGAGTACCAAGGTACTAAATACCCATACTAAAGGTTATTTCTGTTTAGTCAAGGGAATGAAATATTTCTAAATTCAAATCATTCACTATTCCACTTTTGTGTTTCAGTTTATGCTTCACCAATTGTGGTATGTCTAATGTCTTCTTTTTTCTCTTTTTTTCTTTTTTTTCTTTTTACACTTTCCTTGTTTCATATGGAAAAAAAATATATATATATATATATATATCTGTGTGTGTGTGTGTGTGTGGCAAGATGCAATTGGTGAGCATAAAATTGAGCACAAAAAGTGAGACAAATAAAAAATACAAATTTTATATCCTACTTTTGTGTTCTATTGTGGTATAGCATGTTTGATTTTTGATTTTTGATTTTTCTTAAACTTTGTTTTTTTATAAGGAAAATAAAATGAATGTGAGGCAAACCTACAGCAAAATGTATATTTGGTGATGAATATTTTCATCCCCAAATGTTCTAATTTTGTCGCCTATGACATTTGGCGATGAAACAACTTTCGTCACGTAATCCCCATTGCCAAATGTCCTAGTGACGAAAATTTTCATCACCAAATAGTTTGATTATTTTTCTTAAAAACAATTTATTGGCAATGAAAAGTGAAGCACAAAAAGTGGGACAGATCAACAATACAAATCCTCGATCTCACTTTTGTGTTATACTTTATGTTTTACCAATTGTGGAAAATAAACCACCTTAAGGTTGTTGATCTTGGGATAATATGTGGCATTTATGAACTATGTAACATGTAGAAGCAGTATGTGGGTAACTGATAAGTTTCATTTTAGTGCCTAAAAACTTGAAAAATATTTGTTATTGATTAAATTGTAAGTATGTACAGGTCAATTAAGATCAAAACACTTCCTTAAAATTGTATGAAAGAATATGTAAAATAAGCGCTAAGAAAAATTTACACGAAATTATCATGATTTAAGTTAAATATAAGCAACAGTTAAATTAAAAGAGACTTAAAATAAAAAATACAACCTAAAAATATTAAAATACTCTAACTAAACATATGATATAAAAATATTTGTGTACGTAGAATTGTAACTGTGTACATAGTGTGTGTTACATACTAGTAGTCAATAATGTGAACATGAGATCATTGCTTACATAAATGAACGGGGGGAGGTTATATTTAATATTTATTCATAAATTTGGGGAGTGTTGAGGTTGTTTAAAATAAATAATAAGAAGAAGAAGTGTATAGGGAGATATACTGGTCGGAGGCATAGATTAGAGACAGAAACGTATGTTTTTGTCATTCTAGGAGGCAAAATGGTGACCCCTTCAACTTTTGTCTTCTTTTACGACAACAAAGTGGGGTTCTTTCTATTAAAAAAGTATGACTTTTCACAAAATACATTAAAAAATTAATACTTTCATATTAATAATTCTAGTAGTTATGTCGAAGTTATAAACTATAAAGTGTGGAATGGATAATATTTAATATGGATTTATGTACTCATTGTTCATCATCTTTGCTTGATTTTAAAAAGCGACAGTTTTAGGATAAATTCACGCAAAGTTTTATTTAATTATTTTTAATGTTTTCACAAGATTTCGGAAGAAATGAATATTTGATCTTTAAGAGCACATATACCTATGCTTTAAAAAGAAAAACTAAAATTTAATTTACACACATAAAATTTTAAAATTTGAATCCGTAGAATTAACATTACATATTGTTTAGATTTAAGCTCTTTTGTTTATACACCAAAAATAATGAGTTGTCCGTTAACTATCACCTCAACTAAAAATGACATAATTTTATAGATTCAAATTCTTTTTAAAGAAATTCTAAAATCAAAACTAGCCCAAACTTTAAGGATATAAATTACAATTTAGTGAAAATAATATTTGACATGTCACTACAAAAAACGCGCAGTGGGTCTGCATTTTGGAGCTGCGTTTTTCAAAAACGCAGCTTCAGGGTACTGTTTAAGCTGCGTTTTTCATAAACGCAGCTTCAGAAAATGAGTCAAGTTTAACACTACTACAAAATCCTACCCATTTAAAGGAAAAATATTTATATGAAATGTAATGAAGAGTTACTGGTCACAATAACTTTAGGAGTTTACAAGTTTTTCCACAAACTCCACTATGTTTTTATCAGAACTTCCACCTTCCAATACCTCTTTAGTCAGTTCTTTCCATCTCATTGAATTCTTTTTCATCTCTTTCCCTCTTTCCCCTTCTATTACTTCCCTTATACACAGCTCTATTTATTATTTGGTAGCAATGCCTCTTTGAACCAATTTAATCTTTGCTCCTACCTTCCACACATCCACAATCAACTTTGCATTAGTTGTTTGATCTGTCCTTTATGGCATTGCAACCATTGGCACCCCCAAACTCAATGCCTCAAATGTCGAGTTTCATCCACAATGAGTTATAAAGCACCCAATTGCCTTGTGAGCCAATACGAATTCTAGTTGAGGGCACCAACTTACAACCAGGCCCTTCTTCTCCGTTTCCTTTAGAAAATTACCAGGAAGCTTTTTCTGTTCTGTTTCTCTAACAACCCACAAAAAGTAGCATTTGCTATTCTTTAGACCCCATGTTAGCTCCTCCATTTGCTCTTCTCCAAGGGATGCCATGCTTCCAAATGAAGTATAAACGACTGAGCCAGTTTCCTTTGTGTTTAGCCACTTCATGCAAGCATCCACATCAGGCTTGAATAGGTGAAGGCCGTAGTACTCTTTGTCATCCTCCAACCGTTTTCCAAATACACTAATGGAATAACAGGTCCTATTGTTTTAATAGGTCATTGCTGACTTGCCATCCAATTCACCACCTAATGGAATTTTGAAACAGATGTAATAAAATCAAAATAATAAATAATGTTCATTGATTAACAACGAAGATATACAAAGTGTAGAATATGGAGCAAGATTTAATATGGATTTATGTCCTCTTTGTTCAAAATCTTTACTTGATTTTAAAAAGCGACAGTTTTAGGATAAATGCATGCGCAGTTTTTATTATTATTTATTTTTAATGTTCTGACAAGACTTCTGAATAGATGAATATTTGATCTTAAAGAAAACATATACTTATGTTAAAAATAATAATAAATAAATAAATTGTAATTTACACCCTTTAATTTCAGAATAATTTTGATTTTATCCCTTAAAATTTATAAAATTGGACCCTTAATGATACATATCATTTAGATTTAAGCTCTTTTGTTTATGCGCCATAAATAATAAGTTGTCCATTAATTATCACCTCAATTAAAAATGACATAAGTTTAGGAATTCAAATTCAAAAATTTTAGGGGCAAAATCAAAATTATCCCAAACTTTAAGGGTAAAAATTACAATTTAGTCAAAATAATATTTGACATGGGTTTTTTTTTTTTTTTTTTTTTTTTAAAAGTCAATTTTGAATAAAGAAAATACTTGATACAAGTGGTCTTAACTTTGGGATCATGTGCCATTCACTGGAATCACATGAATGTTTATGGAATTTTACGGTTGTTGTATGAAATTTTTCTTTGACTTAGTTTAGGTTTTTATTTTTTTTTTTTGTTGTACAGAAGAATCTATTCATTGTAAAATGAAATTTGGTATTGCTTGCTAGATAAATAATATTGTACTCCTTCTAGAGAAATCACATGGGTAATGTTTTGATAAAAAATCAATTTCCTCCAACTTGTTAACGCTTGGTATCACTACAACAACCTCCAATAGTGATATTGCAAATTTTTTTCCCTTGACCATTATTTGAATGAAGAGTTGCTGAATTGCTGCTTACATTAACTTTAAGATTGCACAAGTTTTGCCACAAACTCCTCTATATTTTTATCAGAACTTCCACCTTCATCCACTGCTTCTTTAGCCAATTCTTTCCATCTTACTGAATTCATTTTCATCTCTTTCCCTCTTTCTCCTTCTATTACTTCCTTTATACACAGCTCTATTTCTTCTTTGGTAGCTATGCCTCTTTCATCCAATTTAATCCTTACCCCTACCTTCCACACATCCACAATGAACTTTGCATTAGTTGGTTGATCCGTCCATATTGGCATTGCAACCATTGGCACTCCCAAGCTTAATGCTTCAAGGGTTGAGTTCCATCCACAATGAGTCATGAAGCACCCAACGGCCTTATGAGCCAATACTTCTAACTGAGGACACCAACTCACAACTAGTCCCTTCTCTGATGTTTCTTGTAAAAAATTAGGAGGAAGTTTTTTCTGTTCAGTTTCTCTGACAACCCACAAGAAGTAGCAATTGCTATTCTTTAGGCCCCTTGTTAGCTCATCCATCTGCTCTTCTCCCAGGGATGCCAAGCTTCCAAATGATGTATAAACAACTGAGTCTATTTCCTTTGTGTCTAGCCACTTCGTGCAAGCATCCACATCAGGTTTGAATATGTGAACGCCATATTCCTTGTCATCCTCCAACCGCTTGTCTAAGTAGATTGATGGAATAGCTGGTCCAATTGTTTTAACCGGCCATTGTTGGTTTGTCATCCAATTCACCACCTAATGGAATTTTGAAACATATGTAACAAAATCAGAATAATAATCAATAAACCAATGTTCACTGATTAACAATGGAGCGGAAGATGAAGGGGATATTAAGAGTAGGCTGAAATATAAATAAAATTATAAATTATCTCAAGTGGAGGAAAATTAAGTACAAGGATGTGTTGTGTAAGCATATTAGTAAGCAAAGCTACAAAACTGAAATACTTCTCTTATAAAAAAATCATACTTCAATGAGTTGTAGGCTCTGTAGGTAGTAAGTAAATAACACAGAAGTGGCAAATTCTAGCCTTGCCAATAACTCACTAAGTCAAGGTAGAGAAGAGTGAAGACATAAAATAGCTAATACACTAAAAGAATACAGGAATATAAGTAATTTGACAAGATGCTAATATTTATCAAAGTGTATTAATTGAAATCCACTACATTCTTCTTCTTCTTCTTTTCTTTTTTCTTTTTTAGAAAAGAAATCCAAAGTATCATTTTGTTTTTTCCTTGTCTTCACTATGTTTTGGCTTTGAAATTTCAGGCATTGTATCTTACTATAATAATACTAGCCTCTAAGCACACGCTTACGCATGTGCTTAGAGAGACTCTTTTTTTTTTTTTTTTTTTTGTAAAAGTTAATAATTTGTATCTATTATAATTTAGAAATATGTATTTTTATATTTCAAACAAATAAAAATGATAAACTTTAAAGATAAGCAGTAACTGTAATTTCTTTTTTGAACGTGAAGGGAAAATAATTCTAAATTTTTAGGAATTTTCATTTTGAATTCAAAATGAAAATTTTATTTGATATTTGTGATCCTATTTCTAAATGAAATTATCCTTCGTTAATGAGGGTATTTTTTAACTACATAAAAGTTCAGTTGACATCACTTATTATAATCATGGTTTTCAAACCCAAACTGTTCAATGAACTATAAAAGAAAAAATGTTCAAGGTTTTTAAGGCCAGATTGAGGTTAAACTGTGATGACTATATAATTAATTTAATAATTATTAAAATATAAATAATTTTATTAAATTAGTATAAATATAAAAATAAACTAAAATAATTCAATTAAATATAAAAATCTATCTTTCAAATGTAATTTTTTTTTTTTTTTTTTTTATATATCATACTTTCACAAAACAAATAAGAATAATCAAATACTAA